>NC_084831.1:84592501-84710001 GCF_033115175.1 Lepus europaeus | reverse complement strand
TTAAAAAACAGTGCAAGTGCCGAAAAAAAAAAAAAAAAGAGGCTGACTGAAAGGTGCAGAGCAGTCAAAAAGCCTCAGTAAAATCTGAAATAGCTTCAAAAAATATTTCCCTGAGACGTTACTATTAAGTTAACCTTGTGGCAGGGAAGTGGGGAGCCAGCTTTTATTTTCCCAGACATTTGAAGCGTGGGAAGCAGTTCTAAATGAATTCATTCCACTGAGCAGATTTGTACCTGGAGAGGTAGGCCTTTAGTAGGGCTTCAGATTATGTGTCAATTAATTATTCTGTGAGCCCCTCGAATCTGCAAAGCACTGTATTATTTTTGCACATTAATCTTACGCATTTTCTGAAATCTCGGGAAGGTGCTGCGTTTAGCTTTTGTCTGGAGTTAGTGGTTGGCCCAGAGGTAGCCATCTCTCCCTGAGCTACTCCGTCCAGAGGTGGCCATCTCTCCCTGAGCTACTCCATCCCTCGATTATCAGCGTGATCTCATCAAAATCGGGTGGTGGCATTACCTTCGGACTAAAGAGTATTGGGCATTATTTTGATTATTTAAAAGAAGGCGAATCAGATGTTGGCATCCAAGGACAGCCTTTTTCTTTTCAAGCTGGAGAGCATGTGACATTTGGTGGCTGTGCTGCCACGGGTCACAATGCATTCCCTGTGTCTTCCCAGCATCGCCACCTGCCTGGCCTCATACTTGCCAAGCATGAAGGATCCAGGTGGAGCTGTATTGTGATGCTCACCTCACTGTGCGGGATCAGGCTAAAATTTTTGACACGTTGCCTAAAATATAAATGACCACCTCTTTGGACAAATAAGAAAGCTGGCTGGCAGCGGCTCAGCCCCAGCCCAGACCGTGTCCTCAGAGTAGAGTTGACAAATAGTGCCGCATGAAGCTTGGAAACTGAGAGGTTACCTTGACAGACAAGGAGCACAATTATCACAATATGATGAAAGAGCTTCCATGAGTATGTATTGCGCCGTTAATTACTGTCCTTTTTCTACAGGCTTCTAATGTGAGGAAAAACACGGAATGACAAGTGTGGGAAAGAGCAAGCACTAAATTACTGTCAGAAAAATAAACGGAGTAGCACAGTGGTGCTCGGTGATTTACGGGGGCAATTAGTCCCCACCCCACGGCGCTGCTGAGGACAGCACGCGGCAGGCGCGCCGGGCCCACGAGGAAGAAGAGGCTGCTGCTCTCCAGACAACTTTTCAGACTCCCAGGCGGGACCCTGGAGCACGTTCGGTTCCGTGTCTTGGTTCTGGGTGCCCACCCCTCACGTCAGCCCCCCAGCTGCAGGCAGACACGTCGCTTTAACACGATGTGAAGCTCTTGGGTGTGTGTTCGGAAAGCTTCCAACTGCAGCTTGTTTCCACTCCCACTGTCCAGGAAGGGGACCCCTCGCTTCAAAGACACAACAGAAAAGCACCTGTCCTCGCTCCCAAAGTGTCCCCCTGGTGTGTGCCTTCGCTCCATCTCATTAGTGCCTGCGTCTCACTACCTGTCCTGCTGGGCAGAGAGCCCGTGGGTGCTGAGGAATGTGGCCTGCAGGTCCCAGTGAGCTGGTGTAGGGAGGGCTGAACCAGGCTGCAAGACCCAGAGTCAATGAGAAAGGTGCCTCAGCGCCCCGTGTTCCCGGATAGTCTGTGGAGCGTCTGTGCTCTGTAGGGTAGTGAGATAAGCCTGCCAGGGTATAATTACTGGTGCGCCTTCCGGAGGAAATACGCACCATGAGAAGGAACCTCGGATGGAAGACCGGGAAGGAATCCAGGGAAGACCGAGTCTTTATTGACCAGAGGCCTCATCTGTGCAGGGCAATAGCTGAGGTGGACGAAGGAGCCTTCACCGGAAGTTCAGTGTTCTCCCCAGTGCTAGCTAAGAGCGCTGCCAGCTTGCCTGACTGCAGTCCTCCACACATCACACAGGACATCCGTACCTCTGCTCATTCCATCTTGCCCTGGCTTTAGCCAAGGACATCTGCACGGTCAGCACTGTGTTCGGTAGGTGGGGACACCGTTGGAGAAAGTGCCCCAGCACACGCCACCTTTGACCTGTGACCTGGAGTCGTGAAGAGGCAGAACCACGTGGATGAGCTCGGGCCCAGCATGGCGCACCATTCCACGGGACGCTTCATTTCTGATAGAGAGGGTCACAGCTGGGGAAAACTTCAGATTTCACTCGCTACTCTTCTCCATGTTATTAGGCTCCCCCGACCCTGGAAGTTGATAAACACATGCCTTTTAAAACAAATTCATAATAAGCACTGGGATTTGATATAGCCTTGTATATTTCTAACTGCGGTAGCATTGGTTTTCAACTACCGTTTAACCAGGAAAGCAAGTCAGCTGGTAAAGAAGGCAAATGTGTTTTTCTATAATATCACAGACATATGAACTTGTTCCGATCTTACTGGATACCAGCAATGACTTCGAAATTAACTAAGAATGTTTTGTATCAGTAAACAAAGCCCATTTTAAAGTTACCTAGTGCATTTTTCACATTTTTCCTCTTTCCTCAAATCACACTTTTATTTCTGACAAAGGGACACGCTGGAAAAACTGCCTCAATATACAAAATGAAATTCCAGGTATAAAAATTCTGTATTTCTAACAAATCTTGTTTTTACTCTTTGATTTAAACAGAGCACTATGAAAGTATTACCCCTACAACGGGCACATGTTTATATGCATGCTGTTTTTGTTTAGAGATTAGGAGCCACAGAAGAGTGGAAACGACCTTGGTTGGTGTGCTTATTGATAGAAATGATAGCCTTTTTCTGTCTGGATTCTGGTCTCTACTAATCATGAAACTTCCATACATTTCAAAGAGAGGACTTGGACAGGATGAAAATAGGAGGCTGGGGCTTCCTGCTTGCCCCTGCGTGTGTGCTTGTGCACAATGTGATTGCAATCTTCAGAGTTGGCTGTAATCTATAATTCCTGGCTATTATTTCAGTTGCAGCTATAATTTTTAGATTAATGGTTATAATTTTGGTGAGGCCTACATGAAAAGTTACATGCTCATGCGTGGGAGGAGGATCATTAAATATTCATTATTACCACTCAAATTAGTTGTCATGCTTTACATAACAGTTACCCGTTATCATTTCACTAGTTTAGATTCAGCAATAAGTGAACAGCGATATATAGCTCATAGCAGTAGAGGAATTATTTTGCTAGGGAACAGGGAGAAAAATGATTTAAAAACCCATTTGACATATTTATGTTGACAAATTATTTAAAGGAATTACTGTGTTGTCAATAAACACATTTGTATGGGGGAATAGGATTGTGGCTGGATTTGCTTCTAGCTGTTTAATTACTCTAGCTATGAAAAACAGGGCTTCTTCAAATGAAAAAATTAAACATATAAAGGTTGAGATATTTTCATCTTTGGCAGACACCTAACCTTGCCATGAAAAGGCACTTTTCATTTTTGTAAGCAAACACTAAAATCTTGCTATTTCAGCGAAGCTAGGTTGTGTGATTTGTGAGTTTTCCCCCATCTGGTGTAGATCTCTTCTTCAGAAAAAAAAAAAAAAAAAAAAAGAGCAAAGAGTAAAACAAGAGATGGATTTCATAAATGTTGATGAACGGATGGAGATCGTGTCACATCAGTGCATTTTGAAAAGGCATGGAGTGGAGATAAAGAAACACAAATCTACTGTAGGGTAAAAACATTTGATTTTTGTCTTCTATGTCCCCTGGTATGCCAGTTTAGTTTTGTTAGGACACTAAGGACAGTCACATTTTGTTGTTGTTGTTGACCATGTATCTGAATCATTCCATACTTCTCAGTAATTTGAAACTGACTCTTCTCCTGTAGAAAATAAACATAAATTTGATTCTGAACTCATCTAACTTTAGAGCTTTCTGTCTGAAAGAGTCAAAGTGGAGCTGATGAACAAACACATTTTGCATTTTTCCACATTGCATCTGGAATCTTCATAATGATGGTTTATTTTTATTTTTTTTTTTCTGCACAGAAGAGAAAAACTGTATAGGTCCATGAATCAATCTAGATAATGGGGAAGGCTGAATGTAATAAATAATACAGTAACAACCCTAAACTAATGAGCTGTTGCTAAGGTACATTTCATAGGCTCATCCTCTATATAAAAAGTCACTAATAACCCCTTGGTGTAATCAGATGATAAAGCTTTGCCATAAGGCAACACCTGTGCAATTAGAACTGCAGATTCTTTTGCACGTTTCATTAATTTCAGGATTTTGTAAAGGCACAATGACTACACTAATAATCTAGTCTATTTGACTCCATGTCTACCGGAAACAAAGCGTCTAATTAGATAAAGGTAATTAATTAGAGATAAATGGAGCTAATCAGGCCCAGTTAACACTAATTCTCTGAATTAAGACATTTTGGGACACCTACCATCCTGCTGACTTTGATATTTTGCATTAAGACTGGGTTCTAGAGGAGTCAGAAAACACTGGCATTTGAGAATTGAGCAGTCTTTTGATGGCAACTTTGGGCATCTGAAGCCAAAGGAGAATTTTCTTTCATATTGTGCTATTTCACCACCTTTCCATTGCAGCTTAAAGAATTCACTTTGTAGTTATTCCAATCTGTGCTAGTCTCCATATAAATTTTAATAACCTTTGCTATCGTTTTTATTATCTGTCTAGTCCTGCAATGGAAGAAAATCACAAGTTGTTCTGTCTTTTAAATAAAGACCTAACTTGTTACATTAAGGAAATGTCAAGACTCATCAGCCTGTATCCTAAAATTCTGATCCTTTAAAGAGAACAAACACCTGAAATTCTGATCCTTTTAATTCTGATTCTTTAGAGAACAAACCTCTGCTTAGCAATGGTTGGGCTGAAAATTCCGTGATGTGGGGGAAAGTGCATTAGCTTTGAAGTCAAAAGATCTGAATTCAAATTCCTGTTCGATCTCTTACTAAGTGAGTGATCTTTGAAAGTAGCTTAACCTCTCTGAGTTCCTTTGATTGTAAATGGAAATAAAACTGACTCATGTAATACGGACACTAACATTATAGGGTTGCCATGAATGTTGAGTGAGGGAGCTGTATTTAGGCTTCAGTTATTAACCATTAACTCTCAGACCAGGACTGAACACACAGTCCAGCACCGCTTCTTGACTGACTACAGCAGTAAATGTCAAAAATGTTACATTTTTGTCTCAATCCCGTCCTAGTCTGTGAACTACTTTTAAATGAGATTAAGAATTTTCTCCCAAATAGTGCATCAGGAAAAAAGATCCCCGGAGCTCTTTCCTTGAAGAATGTGAGTTTATCTGCCTTTGTTTTCTACACTGAAATAATAATCCCTCTTGGCAAGTTGTTTGTAATGCACAAGGAGTGGACAGATTGCTCCAGAACTGAACTTGTCAGATGTAGCTTAAAACAAAGTGGACATTTGTGTTTTTCTTCTAACAAACCTCTGGGATATGCCCCTTCTTCCTTCTGGTCTCTGCTCTCACTTATGTGGACCACTCCTGTGTTGCTTCAGTGGTCTCCTAACTAGTCCTGCTTTCATTTCTTTCTCCTGTAATTCAGTGTCACCAAATTAATCTTCATAGAGTGCTGTCCTCGATCTCTCCCATCAGACGATTCTTCCCTTGTTAGGACTTTATCACGTGGATAGGCAGAGTAGCTATATCTGGTCCCATATTACTTATCTAACCTTTTTTTTATTATTATTTTTAAAGATTTATTTAGTTGAGAGGCAGAGGCAGTGAGAGAGGTCTTCCATCCTCTGGTTCACTCCCCAAATGACCTCAATGTCTGGAGCTGGGCCAATCTGATGCCAGGAGCCAGGAGCTTCTTCTGGGTCTTCTACAAGGGTGCAGGGGCCCAAGGACTTGGGCCATTTTCTGCTTTCCTAGGCCACAGCAGAATGGTAGATCGAAAGTAGAGCAGCTGGGACTCCAACCAGTGCCCATATGGGATGCCAGCACCCCAGACAGGGGCTTTAACCCAGTGCTCCACAGTGCCGGCCCCCGTCCAACTTTATTATCTCCTACTGCCCTCATAGCCAATGGAGTCTTTTATTACAGGAGCCTATTCATACCTAGGAATTTCTTCTTTCAAGACCTATTTCAAATCATGCCTAGCCCCAATGCTCCCCTTACAACTCTGTCCCACCAAGAGCTTTTTTGTCTTTGAAAGCCCACAGCATGGCTGGCGCCGTGGCTCACTAGGCTAATCCTCCACCCGGGGCGCCGGCACACCAGGTTCTAGGCCCGGTCAGGGCGCCGGATTCTGTCCCGGTTGCCCCTCTTCCAGTCCAGCTCTCTGCTGTGGCCTGGAAGTGCAGTGGAGGATGGCCCAAGTGCTTGGGCCCTGCACCTGGTTCCTAGCTTTGGATCAGCGTGGTGCACTGGTCGCAGCAGCCATTGGAGGGTGAACCAACGGTAAAGGAAGACCTTTCTCTCTCTCTCTCTCTCTGTCTCTCACTGTCCACTCTGCCTGTGGGGGGGAAAAAAAAAAGAAAGCCCACAGCAGCTCTCAATGGCACCGCATATTAGCGTTGACTCCAGCAGTGTTTGAGTCAGTGACCCTCAGTCTTCTGCTGTTGTCTGGGACTCACCCCGTCAGCCCTATGGTCCTCAGAACACTACCACCAGGTTTCCTGGGTCTCCACCTCGCAGGCAGCAGATCAGGGGACTTCTCAAACTCCATAAATCCATGAACCAATCCCTTATAATAAATCATATATGAATATCCCATTTTTCCCTCTCTCTGGAGAACCCTGGCTAATAAAGTGATCTTTAATTTGATTTCTTAGTGCATGTTTGACACCACAAGTGTTCTATGGAGAGGCCATGTCAGGAAAATTGAAACGTACATGGATTAGATGTCCAACTTCGTTAATTGCAAAAACATCCATAATTTCTTGCCTTTCTTGTGTCTATACCCTTTGACAGAACCCTTCCAACACTGACTCTAAACTTGGCCATGTGATTTGCTTTGACCAATGAGCTAGTTTCAAACACGTCCTGAGCAGATGACTTGAAAAAAAGCTTGCATATGAAGACTTGCTCTCTGGCTGCTCTTGAAGCCCTGGGCTCCTCTGTGAGTAAGTGCAGGCTGGCTGATAGGTTATAACAGACACGTGACCCAGTGTCTCCCTTTCCCCAGCCAACCTCAGAAGCAGAGCTACCTTGCTAACCAGAAGATGATTATGGAAGTACCCATGAGTCCAGATGAGTTTAGAAGAATAACACAGTGAATTAAACAAAATACGAAGCATCTTCAAAAAGTTCATGGGAAATATGTACATTGAAAAAAGAATACGTGGATTTTTGAAAAGTTTTTGCACCAAAATGAACTTATCTTTTGATTTCATTTTCCACGACCTTTTAACAGTCCCCTCATAGACAGTTTCTGGTTTAACCTTAAGTTCTGGGCCGTTTGATACACACCAATAGGTAGCTGATACACTGGTGTAAGCTATTTCACCGCTTAAACTTAGTAGGAATCCAGAGAATACTAAATGTTTTCTCTCCAATATTTAAGCAGGACAATGATGGTGCCTTCAAGAAATGCGAAAAGATTTCTCAGCATTGAGACATAAGGAAATGGGTTAAATTTTGGCCTTTTGGGTTGGCACAGACCGAAGTTTAAGATTTCTAGAAAGGTATTAGGCAGGAGTTGAAGATCTGAATGTGGCCGGCGCCGTGGCTCAACAGGCTAATCCTCCGCCTTGCGGCGCCGGCACATCGGGTTCTAGTCCCGGTCGGGGCACCGATCCTGTCCCGGTTGCCCCTCTTCCAGGCCAGCTCTCTGCTGTGGCTAGGGAGTGCAGTGGAGGATGGCCCAAGTCCTTGGGTCCTGCACCCCATGGGAGACCAGGAGAAGCACCTGGCTCCTGCCATCGGAACAGCGCGGTGCGCCGGCCGCAGCGCGCTACCGCGGCGGCCATTGGAGGGTGAACCAACGGCAAAAGGAAGACCTTTCTCTCTGTCTCTCTCTCTCACTGTCCACTCTGCCTGTCAAGAAAAAAAAAAAAAAAAGAAGATCTGAATGTAAGAGACAGCTGAAGTTGTGGGCTCAGGTGGGAATCCAGAGAAAGAGTCGTACAGCGGGAGCTCAGAGCAGAAATGCAAGGATTGGGTGACCCGCAGAGCTGAGTGAGAGGTCATACAAATGACTACTAATTTGATTGTAACTTATAGTTTACATAGTCCATTTCAATCTAGTAGGATAGAGACGGTCAGATCACTGCTGGGTCCATTTTGCAGGTGACAGAACAGGTGCAGAACCTTTAAATGCATTACACATATTAATATCTGGTAAGATGACAATTTCCAGATGTCTTAGAATTCCTGCTGTTTCATCTGCTAGAGACCAGTAGAACTGTGGTTAAATCTGGCACAAGGAAAGTCAGTAGCAGCCTTTAAAGAAGTTTCAGGAGAGCTGTGGGTAGGGAGGGTTGTAGTCAAGTAGCAAGATGCTGTGGAAAAAATATGGAAAGATATGGGAGGTAAGGAACAGAAGTCAAGACCTGGGGCTGGGTATCGAACTCAGGCACTCCTGTGTGGGACACAAGCATTTGTCTGCTTGATCAAACTGTTGGGTAAAAGGAGAACAACTTGGTTAGGAACCTAAGGGGGTGCCAGGTTTGAGAGGGGAGGTAAAGGAGGTGACCAGAACAAGTTTTTCGATGGAATGGCAGGAATCAGAGGAGAGGACACATGGAACATTTGTTTGAGAGGCAGAGAGAGTGAGAGACACAGAGAAGTAGCTCCAGCTCTCGTCCTCTAGTTCACTTCCCAAATGACCACAAAGGACCCAGGTTTGATCTGTTTGAAGTCGTCATACTCTGTGTTACTGCAGGAGTCCAGACCACTTAACCGAATACAAAGCCCTTCAGGATCCTGTTGCCTTTGCCTTTCCCAGTCTGGCACTCCCCCCAAACTCCATGTGTTGTCCTATTCCCTGTACTCATTCTAGTCATGTTGAACTACTGGTAGGTCTGTAAGCACTGAAGGGTTTTTGTTTATTTTTAAAAGTTTTTTATTTAATGAATGTAAATTTCATATGCACAGCTTTTAGGAATATAGTGTTTCTTCCCCCCATTCCCACCCTCCCACCCCCACTCCTATCATACCTCCTATTCCCTGTCCCATTCCATTTTTCCTTAAGTTCTGAGGGGTTTTAAAGTGTGCCTTGATTGAGCTGTTTTCTCCTGGACCACTCCCTACCCCATCCTGTGCCCATTTGGTAAACATCTACCTGTTCTTTCAAGATCAGTTTAAATGATTCCTTCCCAAGCCTTCTGTGGCTCCTGAATCGAGGTCTCAGTCACTTCTAGATATCGCTCCGTTTCTAGCTGTGTTATAGCACCTGGCACTTACGAAGGGCACTTATTTGTGCACATGACTGGATGATCATGTCCCTGAACAAAAGCAGGACCGTTTTTATCTGACTTTTTCATTATATTCTTGTACCCCGCATCTCTTAACGCTTAATTGAAAATTTAGATTGACACTGCTTAAGGCCAAATTCCCTTTCTTCTCTCTTTGCCCAAGAAATGTTCTGGATATAACATTATCTAAGTTACTTTCTTTGTAAAATAAGGGCAATTATAGCTCTAAGTCTTTTTTAGATTGCTTAGTTAGTGGGCAGGCATTTGGCACAGTGCTTAAGATGCTGCTTGGGACCCCGCACCCAACACAGGAGTGCCAGAGTTTGTGTCCTGGCTCTGCCTCTGCTCCCCGCTCTCTGCCAGTGCTCACCCTAGGAGGCAGCAGGGGATGGCTCAAGTACTTGGGTCCCTGCCACCCACATGGGAGACATGGATTGAGGTCCAGACTCCTAGTTTTTGCCTGGCCCACACCCAGCTGTCAAGGACATACCGGGAGTGAACCAGCAGATGGGTGATCTCTCTCTTCTCTCCCTCACATAAATGAAAGAAAGATTTTAAGGATTGCTTGGTTAAGCAAAATCTCACCAAGAGCCATCCCTGCCTCTGGAGATGCTCTATCCCAGGCCCAGTGCCAGAGAGGATGCAGTGGGCACCTGTGCTCCCCCCTTCGCAGGGACTTCGGGCAGGAGGCGGCCTCTGTTTCCTTTGTGAGTGTGCACTGGTATTTCTTTGCATCCAGGCCTGGGAAGGTCGGCCAGGGCGGTCCACCTGAAAGATGCGCCATGGCTGAGGATCTCCCCTGTGGCACCTCCTCTGCTTTCCCTTGTCCCGGAGGCTTCTCTGTGCCACTTGCCAGAGCTGTTTCTGGCAGGACCTCCTAGCTGTGATCTGGTGCATGGTCCTGTGACTATAGATGACAGTTTTCCAAGGTATCCCCAGCACTGAACCTCTCTGTCTTTGAAGACAGCAATGAGTTGTCTCTTCTCTTCTAGGATCCCTGAGAAGGCAGCAGGCTGATCTTGGTGGGGTCCACGTGTTCAGTGCCTGTCCTGAAGAAGTCCTTGCTCTCCACTTTATTTGTGGAGACACAGTCAACTTATTATTATTATTATTATTATTATTATTATTATTTTAAGGTTTCTTTATTTGAGAGGAAGAGTTACGGGGAGGAGGGGAGAAAGAGAGAGAGATCTTCCATCCTCTGGTTCACTTCCCAAATGGCAGCAATGGCCGGAGCTGTGCCGATCCGAAGCCAGGAGCCAGGAGCTTCTTCCAGGTCTCCCACGTGAGCGCAGGGGTCCAAGCCTTGGGCCATCTTGTACTGCATTCCCAGGAGTAGCCGGGACTCAAACCATCACCCAAATGGGATGTTGGCACTGCAGAGTCAGCTTTTTCAAATGGGAGTGGAAGCAAAGTGCATCATACAGGGGCAGATAAATGTTGGCAGCCATTGCCTTCATGTTGGAGGGAATCATGTCCTGAATCCTCCTCCATGGGGCAACCCAATCCTTCCCATGTTTGAGAGTGAGGTTACCGAAGGGAGCGAGTTCCTGGCTACTTGATGACACCATATGCCGGGAGACAAAGTCCCTGCTCCCTGGGCGATTTGTGCAGACCCCGGTCTTTCATCCTGCTCTAGTACAGACTCATGCTTCAGTGAGCAGCGAGCGCCTTTCCCATAGGTGCGAACTGACATTATCCACGGCCAGATTTGAAAGGCCAGATAATGCCTGAATCTTGAAACCTGCTGAGGCAACTGAGTCAAGGCCCCAAACACAGGATCGGGGCTCAAAGGACCTTTTAGTTTGGTTTTACAATTTTTTTGGTCATGTGCTTTCAATTATTGTCAAGGGCTTGTGACTCACTTACATCCTCTTATTAAGTGAATGTGTCTGTTGCACTATTGGTTATTTCATAGGCCACAGCCAGCCAGCAGAAGCATAAGGTTTATTTCAAATATTTCTTTGCAGGAAAAATCACCTCTCCAGCACGCAGGATTTTGCAGAAGTATCATCACAGGCCACTCCGAGCAGAGCAAAGCATTGTTCTGAGAGAAATTTAACTGCATTGCAGTTGCCAAATATTTAATACTTTAAAGAGGAAGTTCTAAAATTTAATAGTTGATTTTATTATTACTCTTTTGATGTAATTAACTGGGGATGCACTTTAAACTGCTTTATTCTGGCTATTGAAATGGATTTTATGGTTTACACTGGGGAAAAAAAAATTCTGGCAGACCATGGGCCTCTCCCTTGGTGCACATTATGAGAGTCTTTTTAGAGACAAGCAAGCAATTTTGCTGTCACTGGTCTTGTTCAAATAGAGTATGTTTATCTATGCAATACTCCAGGGAAAAGGTGTCAGAAAAGGATCACCAGTTAGCAGCTGACACAGCTCCCGCACACACGTTGAAAAAGCTCCTCAAATAGCAAATGAACACATATATTTCATTTTTTATGTGGCTGATAAAATGTTCTATCATTAAGTCAAAAGAACATATTTGTCCCATCTAAGTTGACTTTAGAGCCAGCTCTCATTTCTAATACAAATGAGCACCTTGCTGCTCGACAGAGGATTCTCTGCAGAAGCCACGCTGCCGTTCAGGATTTGAGGGGAAGCCGGCCTGTGAGCCCTGCACACCAGTGCTTTGCTTTTTAAAGACTTCTTTCTTTATTTATTTGAATGGCAAATTGAGAGGCGGGTAGGAGGGTTGGTAGGGAAGGGACCGCAGAGGTAAAAGAGATTTTTCCATCTGTTGCATCTACTGGGTTGTTTCCAAATAGCCACAACATCTGGGGCTGGGCCAGGATAAAGCCAGAAACCTGGTCCTCGCTTCCCATGAGTGTGGCCAGAACTTAAGTACTTGAGCCATCTTCTGCCGCTTTCCCAGGCACATTAGCAAGAAGCTCCATGCGAAGTGGAGCAGCAGAGACTCAAACCAGTGCGCCATATGGGAAGCTGGCTTAACTCACTGCACCACAATGCCAGCTCCACCAATTCTTTAATTGGGCCATTGGCATATCCATGATCAGGTCACAGATACTTAAATATCAAGTGGCTTCAGAGAAAAATAAGCCTTTCCAGGGTTGTGGTTTAATTCATGTATTATTTTATTACAAATATCAAATTCTCATCTAATTTCTCTGTCAAATCAAAGTGTCTATGCATTCACTAATTCAACAAATACTGAACAGCAAACAAGAAATATATAGCAGGCATCACTGTGGGCTCTTGCAAAAATGTATACAAAATAAATAAGTACCTGCCCTCAAGGAGCTTGTAGTCTGATGAAGATGTTAAACAAACAGGAGTGCAGAAAATCTGATCACAAGGTAGATGGGGCAGGCATTTGGTAAGGGAGTTCAGACAATACTTGCAATGCTCCCATCCCATATTGGAGTACCTGCGTTCAAGTCCTGAATCTGCCTCCTAGTGCAGCTCTGGCTAAGGCACACCCTGGGAGTCAACAGAAGATGACTCAAGTACTTGGTCCTTGCCAACCCACCTGGAAGACCTGGATTGAGGTCCTGCCTCCTGATTTTGTCCTGATGCAGCCCTGGCTGGTGCAGGCATTTGAGGAGTAAACTAGCAGATAGAGGATCTCTCTGTGTCCTTTTCTGTGTGTCTCTTCTGTCTCACTGCCTTTTAAATAAATAAATAAATAAAAATTAGAAATGCTGTCAGAGGGGCTGGCGCTATGTCATAGCAGGTGAAGCCACTGTCTGCAGTGCCAGCGTCCCATATGGGTGCCAGTTCAAGTCCTGGCTGCTCCACTTCTGATTCAGCTCTCTGCTATGGCCTGGGAAGATGGCCCAAGTCCTTGGACGCCTGCATCCATGTGGAGACTTGGAAGAAGCTCCTGGCTCCTGGCTTCAGATGGGTCCAGCTCTGGCTGTTGCAGTCATCTAGGGAGTGAAGCAGCAGATGGAAGACCTCTCTTTCTCTCTGCCTCTGCTTCTGTGGTTCTGCATTTCAGATAGATAAATAAGTCTTAAAAAAAAAAAAAGGAAGAAAGAAAGGGGGGCAGTGCTGTGGCATAGTGGGTAAAGCTGTCACCTGCAGTGCTGGCATCCCATGTGGGTGCCGGTTCTAGTCCCGGCTGTTCCACTTCTGATCCAGCTCTCTGCTATGGCCTGGGAAAGCAGTGGAAGGTGGCCTGAGTATTCAGGAAGCTCCTGGCTCCTGGCTTCGGATCGCACAGCTCCAGCTGTTGCGGCCAGCTGGGGAGTGAACCAGTGGACAGAAGACTTCTCTCTCTGTCTCTGCCTCTCCTTCTCTCTCTGTGTAACTCTGATTTTCAAGTAAATAATAAATAAATCTTTTTAAAAAAAGAAAGAGAAAGAAAGAAAGGCTATGAGAAAGAGATTGAGTGTTAAACTCTGAGAAAATTGGGGCTTCAGTCTTCTCAACTATAAAATTTAAATGATGTTTGCTTGAGAGTTTGAAGATTAAACAAAATGAGAATATATGCTGGTACTTCAAAAAGTTAATGGAAAACAGGATGAAAATGTATGTTTATTTTGGTGCAAAAAGGTTTTTTGAGGGCTGGCATTGTGGTGTAGCGGGTAAAACCACTGCCTGTGACATTGGCAACCCATGTGGGCATAGGTTTGAGTCCCAGCTGCCCCACTTTCCAGTTTAGCTCTCTTATAATGCACCTGAGAAGGCAGAGGAGGATGGCCCAAGGGCTTGGGCCACTGCTACCCACATGGTAGACCCAGAATAAGCTGCTGCCATCTGGCTTCAGCCTGGCCCAGCCTTGGCTGTTGCAGACATGTGGGGAGTAAACCAGCAGATAGAAGATCTCGCTCTCTCTCTTTCTCTCCCTGTCTCTCCCATAATTCTGACTTTCAAAATAAATAAATAAATAAATAAATAAATAAATCTCAAAGAAAAGTTTTTTAGAAATTCATGTGCATTTTTTCAGAAAACCCATGGACTTTTTGAAGATCTGTCATAAGCATGGATTTCAAAAATTCTTTGCAACAAAAACACTGTCTTTCATTCCATTTTCCATGAACTTTTTAAAGTCTTCTCCTAGATAAATTTCTTTCTGCAGTGCTCAGTTTGAGGTAAGAGAGCAGTCATATAACTGGACACATGGAGAGGATCCATGGTGTATTTGTTGGTGACTTTGAAATTGGGTCAGTGTGCCCTGGGGCTAATGTTCAGCCTTCACATTTGAAAATGATGCCACAGAGGACTGGGGCTAGACAGTGTTCCTGTTTGTTTAGAAGAGAGGGCATGAGGTTTATCAGTTTGTTTCTCCAAAGGTATTTAGTTGGTGTTATGCTTATAAGTTCTTCCGGTTCCTCATTGGAAGAAAGACTTTTCTCTCTGTCTCTTTCTCTCTCTCACTGTCTATAACTCTACCTGTCAAATAAAAAAAAAAAAAAAGATTCTTCTGGTTCCTCTGAATGGCGTAGTCATCCTTGGGACCAAGGAACCTCTCACAGTGGGAACTCAGTCTCTCACTGCAGTTTCATTGGACGTTTAGATTCTTTTTTTTTTTTTAATATTTATTTATTTGAAAGGCAGAGTTAGAGTTACAGACAGACGGGAGGGCAGGGGGAGTGTGGGGAGAGCTCTTCCATCCACTTGTTCACTCCCTAAATGGCTGAAACAGCCAAAGCTGGGCTGATTACAAGCCAGGAGCCAGGAGCTTCTTCTGGGTCTCCCACATGGGTTCAGGAGCCCAAGCACTTGGGGCATCTTCAGCTGCTTTTCCCAGGCCATTAGCAGAGAGCTGGATCAGAAGTGGAGCAGCCAGGACTTGAATGGGTGCCCATAGGGGATGCCAGCACCGCAGGCAGAGGCTTACCTTACTATGCCACAGTGCTGGCCCCTAGGTTCCTGTGTTCTTTTTTATCTCCTGTGACTAGGGACAATCCCTGACTTGGGGTACTCTCTTTACTAGATGTGGTAGTGAATTTTCAGTGCCAACTTGGCTGGGCTGAGAGATGCTGGTGGCTGGTAGTGGTAACACACTTCCGGGTGTGCCTGAGAAGGAGTTTCTGGAAGGGAATAGAGCATCTTCCCTAGCAAGGGCAGTCATCACCCTGCCCTAATGAGGGCTGGAATGGAGACAGCGGCCGCGGGAGGGGAGCTGGACCTCTCTGGGCTGGCATATCTCTCTCCTCCTGGCACTCCTGGGTCTTGGACTCACACGGAGACCTACACATTGGCTCCTCTGGTTCTCAGGCCTTTGGACTTGCGCTTTGGGCCTCAGACTGAATGAATGAAGTATACGTCCCCAGCTTCTCTGGGGTTAGAGGAAACGGACCCCTCCTTCAACTCAAAATAAAATGCACATTCATCTATTCAGACAGGTTCCCTGCTCTGCACCGCCCCTCCCCCCCCACACCTTGTTTACACCCGGTTCTTCTCAGAACAAGACTTGCTTCACTTCCATCCTGGCTGATGCAAAATTTTCCTCTTATTGACAAATGTAACTGCAAAGGCTGACCCCACTGCTAGCTCAGGCACACACCAGGACATCACCCCCAAGTCCCTCTGGGCTGCTGTTCCTTGAGAGAAAAAAGAGACTTTGTTGCTCTGGTTAAACTCTCAGATCCCCAGTTCTTTAGTGATGGCCCAATGGCTGATGTTACGGTCATGCATTATGAAGTATCTTTAATTAATGGAGCTTATATTGAGAAATAAAGTTTGTATTTTAATATTTCTATTAATTCCATGTTTCTATGAGCTTTTTGAAATATATATATATATATATATATATATATATATGTATACGTGCATGTATATCTATCATGTTGGTCCTGTGTCTCTAGAGGATGCTAATATATGACTAATACACTAGAGTTTTTATTTTATTTTTTAGGATTTCTTTATTTATTTGAAAGGCAGAGTTACAAAGAGAGGGAGAGAGAAAGATCTTCCATCCACTGGCTCATTCCTTAAACGGCTGAAATGGCTGGGGCTGGGCCAATCTGAAGCCAGGAGCCAAGAGCTTCTTCTGGGTCTCCCACATGGGTGCAGGGACCCAAGCACTTGGGGCATCTTCCACTGCTTTCCCAGGTGCATGAGCAAGGAGCTGGGTGGGAAGTGGAGCAGGACTTGGACTGGCGCCCATCCAGGATGCTGGCACTGTACTCATTGGCTTTACCCGCTATCCCACAGTGCCAGTCCCAACACTAGAGATCTACTAAACATTTACTATATGCCTGACTTTAATCTGCAAATAGCCCTCTGAGATGAGTAAAATCATTGCATTTTTTTTTAAGATGAAGAGACAGAAACTCAAGGAAGTTATGCAACTTGTTGAGGGTTAAAAAAACTAAAAAGTAACACTGGCTTTTTAGCCTGATCTCGATGATTTAACTCATCAATTGGGTGCCTGCTATGTTTCAGACCTGCTCTGGGTTAGGTGGTGATGTACCTCACTGAAGCGAACAGTGGAATAGATAATGAGATGTGGGATGCTGCTGTGAAGGAGAGACACGGGGCAGAGTGGGAGCATGCGACGGGAGCCGCTGAGATCCAAAGGGTTGAGGTCCACTGGAGGATGTTGGCAGCACGTGGTCACTGGTTGGGGGAGGGTGTCTTAGGCAGACAAACAGTGTGTACAGAAGACTTACTGCGGAAAACACAGCGTGTCTTCAAGGAACCGCAAGGAGGTAATTGTGCAGGGAGTTTAAAGACATCCGATGAGCATGATGAACAGGGGAAAGGACCAAATCACATAAGCCTAGAAGGCTTTGTTAGGATGTAGACTTTGTGCTCATCTCAATGAGAAGCCATCAGAGGGGTGGGCATTGTGGCACAGCCAACCTGCTGCTTGGCACTCCAGCACCTCTTGATGGACTGCTCGTTCGAGTCCCGGCTACCTTGCTTCCAACCCAGCTTCCTGTTACTGTGCCTGGGAGGAGGCAGCAGGTGATGGTGAGGGTACTTGTATTCCTGTCCCTCCTGTGGGAGACCTGGAAAAGGTTCCTGCCTGGCACCTGGCTTCTGCCCTGCTCTGGCTGTTGTGGGCGTTGGAGAGTGAGTCAGCAGATGGAAGATTTTTCTCTTCTCTTCTCTCTCTCTCTCTCTCTCTGTCACTCTTTCAAATAAATAAATAAATAAATAAATAAATACATCTTTTGGAAAAAAAAGCATTGATGTTCTTTAAGCTTGGAACTGACTTAATATTTACATTTTTTTAAAAAAAAGATCATGCTGAAGAATTGTGGAGGATAGGGTAAGAACAGATAGAATCAAGGAAGTGGGAAGACTAAGAAGCTATTGTTGGGGTCCGTGTGTAGCAGGTGAAGCTGCCGCCTACAGTGCCGCCATCCCATATGGGTGCTGGTTTGTGTCCCAGCTGCTCTACTTCTGATCCAGCTCTCTGCTATGTCCTGGGAAAGCAGTGGTAGATGGCCCAGCTGCTTGGGCTCCTGCACCCATGTAGGAGACCCGAAGGAAGCTCCTGGCTTCTGGCTTCGAATTGGGTCAGCTTGGGCTTTTGCAGCCATTTGGGGAGTGAGCCAGTGGATGGAAGACCTCTCTCTCTGTCTCTCTGCTTCTCTGTAATTTTTCCTTTCAAATAAATAAATAAATATTTTAAAAATATATGCTATTACAGTGGTCCAGGAAGGAAATAATGGTAATTTGGATCAGGATGGTGATGGAGGAAATAGAAATGGATGGATTCTGGAGATAGTTAACAGGCAGACCTGTTGATTGAATCATTTGAAATGCTTTCAATTGTAATAGAAACTAACATAAAAAGTAAGTGGACTTTACTGACTTACGTCACTGCAATATGTGGAGCTAGGGCTGGTTCAGGCAAAGCTCAGAGAAGTTTTAGGGGGTTTCCTTCTGGCTCTCTATTTTGCCTTTTGCCATAAGAATGTATTTTTATCATAAAGAGACCTATTCTATGCCTGCAAGACAGCTGCCAGTGCCTCTTGGGCTACATGTTTTTTCCTGTGTGTCTCCGCTCTAGTACTCCAAGCTGGAGTCTCCAGTCTCACTCTGGTTGGACCAACTGAAGTCTCGTGGCCATTTTATTAGCTCTGCTCCAAGAGCTGTTGGGTCAACTTTCCTAAAAGCATGTGGTTCGCCAAATAGAAACTGAGGCAGCTGAGGAGGTAGACAAGAGGAATGCATGCTGAGAGCCCACGGCAGATCAGACACTAGGGTTTAAGAAAAAGAGGTGCAAGTTGGCACTCGTCTGGTGGTATCACTCTCTGAGATGGAGAACAAGAGATGGTTTACGGAGGAAGATGATGAGCTCAGTGGGAGACTGCCTTCATGATAGTGATTTATTGTTTTAAAGATTTATTTATTTATTTGAAAGTCAAAGTTATGCAGAGAGAGGAGAGGCAGAGAGAGAGAGAGTTCTTCCATCTGATGGTTCACTCCCCAACTGGCCTCAACGGCCGGAACTGCACTGATCCAAAGCCAGCAGCCAGGAGCTTCCCCTGGGTCTCCCACGTGGGTGCGGGGGCCCAAGGACTTGGGCCATCTTCTACTGTTTTCCCAGGCCATAGCAGAGAGCTGGATCGGAAGAGGAGCAGCCGGGACTAGAACCAGTGTCCATATGGGATGCCGGCACCTCAGGCCAGGGCATTAACCTGCTGTGCCACAGCACCGGCCCCCATGATAATGATTTGACACTGCTGTGAAGAAAATCTCAAAGTAACAGCTCCAAAGAAAGTGAAGTCTAGTCAGTTGCCACAGTAATTCTCAATGGCTAGGGGAAATTTAATCAGACAATGATTACACATCTCATGTTTTCTGTTAATACTCAAAACTATTGCTCTCTCCATTTTACAGATGAGAAAACGGAGGTATAGACAGGTTACATAAGGTCATAGAACATATGAGGGATAGCACTGGGATTTGAGCCCAGGCCATCCGACCCCAGGATTTATCTGCTTGATCTTTGTACATACTCTTTCGCTCAGAGGGAAATAGGCAAAATGGCCACTCAGTCTATCATTTGCTTTTAATCACAAAGCCAGAGAGTTTCTCAGATTAGTTCTTAGTTCCCCGGGGATGCTGGCCTTTGTGGTCTGAATTGTTCTGCATGGGCACAGGTCTAGAGGTGAGCATTCCTGTTTACAGGGATCAGCGCTGACCCCAGCCTGGCAGGTGGGACACAGCAGCTGTGGGTGGTGGTCTCCAGGGGGAGTCGGAGCCTATAAAACCTCCTTTGTCCCATTCTCTCTGAATCTCCATCCTTCCTAAACCTTTATGACAGTGTGACAGAACTGGGAAAGGTGAAATGAGGGTGTACAGTTCTGACTTTTTCCTTAAGCAAAATAGAAATGATAGTTCTGTCCTGTCATTTTGTGTTGTCGGTGCCTCTTTGTTCCTTTCGTGTGGGTAATTAAGAGCTGAGGATAAGCCCTCTTTTTTATTAAATTTTTTCCCATTGAAGTATAATATTCATAGCTCCCCCCACCTGCTCCCATGAATGATATAAACAAATAGGGATTAAAAGAAAAAAAACCAACATGCCCAGAAAATCCCTGAACCACCACGTTATTTAGTGAGAGGATTTTTTTTTTCCTCTCTGAATCAGATGCTGATCATAATGGTCAAAATCATCCTTGGTACTGTCTCTAAGCTTGCTCATTATCATTCAATATGTTCAACAGAATTATTAAATGTAAAAGAATATGGTGCACCTGGTTGAGATGACGGTGAGAGATTTGGCTTCCTGTCTCTCCGTTAAGGATGAATTCAGCCCAAGGGTGTACTCTGAACTTGGCAAATAGCATTATAATAGTGAGAGAATATTGCCTGTTGGGTAGCAGGAGTTGATGATTAAATTTAAGTGTGTACTGTCCACATAAAACAAATACTGCTCTTTTTTTTTTTTTTAACTTTTACTGTGAACATTCATCACTGGTGCTGAAGATGCTCAGTTGCTAATTATTGTGTTTTTAGCTTGTAATATACTGTAAATTTTGTATAATACTACTGTGACCTTATACGGTAGAGAAAAGTTGACAGGAGGCCTATAATTATTGTATGGGGAAGAAATTCCTATAATTATCTACTATTTTTAGGACCAGTGTGCATGGCCTCTTAATTTACATAAGCTTTAGACATTCACACATTTTCTGTCTTTGCCTGTGGATGATAAATTTTGCTCAAATGAAATCAGAAGACATACCGTTAGATGAGGAGTTAGCCAACTGGGAGCTGGACTACACTGAGCAACGCAAGCTTTGGTGCCAGCTTAAAAAAGGGAGCATTTATTTGGATGAGATTTGTTTAAGGCAAGATTCAAAACATTAAAGAAAAAAACATACAACATCATATTACTATATTGGGGCCTGATAACGTGTGATTATTTTTTTTTAGAGAATTGGTTAAATTATCTTGTGGAAAAGCATTAACCTAACAAAGAGAAACCCTCTAGGATATTTATCACATGGAGGGTGATTATGACAGCATGTTCTTATTAGAGATGAATATGTTGTGCTCATTAAGGTTACCCCCTTGAGTGTGCCAGGATGCCAAGTGTGTGGTAGTGAAGCACCACAGTTCTATTGTCCTGTGAGCACTTGGTATTAGCGAGGTGGTGTGGGGGGGTGGATATTACAAATACAGGGGCCTTTCTCAACCATCCAGCCCTGGCAGCACCTGCAGCAGAGCCACTGTGCAAATGGAAGAGGCTGGGAGATTTTCAAGTCAGGCAATCACTCGAGGAATGTCCCTGGAAGCTTGAGCTGACATCAAACCCTGAAGTTCTGCAGGCAAGCGCCACCCACAGGAAATTCAACATTTAAGATTCCATACTCAAATTGCAGGAAAAACCTCAACTCAAGCTCCGCCTTTCACAGAGGGATTTTTTGCTATAACAATAATGAAAGGGTGACTTTTCCACAAGTAGCAAGTTTTCCTGAAGCACATAATATATGACTATTTTTGTTTTTTAGAACATGACTATTTCATTGATTAGCTTACTGAAAATTATAAATACGTAATTACAATTTAAAAGGTTGCATACAAATGTTTAAAATATCCTAAGAAAGACTCAGCATCCCCCAAACTCCTCCCCACTTCCATATTTTAAAATCTAAGGCATGACAGGAAGACAGGTTAATAGTTTTGGGTGTATATTAAGCTATATATCTACACATAGTTTTGGTTGGTTGATTGGCTGAAGGAAGTTTTAAATGGCCACATAGTAGATAATTCCAAAAGGTCACAAGTTGACAAGATACTTAGATATGTAGCATGTCTAAGACCTTAGAGTACACACACCCCTTCCCTTTGTTTGTTTGTTTTTATTCAGAATGAGAAATCCTCACCTGTTGCATTGGGCTGTCTAGGTCTTGAGTCTCTCCCCCTCCTTTCGGTACAGAAATCCATTCATTTGTCCTTTAGTTTCCTACCTACTGGATATTACTAATTGTATCATTTAACATATTCTTCTGTCTCCTGTACTTCCTGTGGGTCAGGATTTAAATGTAACATCTTGCATCTTGTTTAAGTTCAGATTTGGAGTTTTGAGATTACTTTGTAGATGGCGTTGTATTCTTCTATCAGGAGGTACACAAAGTCTGTCTTTCTGTGTCTCTCTTTTTGTGATGTAAGCAAGAACTGACTACCATAGCTTAAATCCATTACTTTATTGAGAATTGTAAAATGGTAATATTTGTTCATCTCATTCTCATTTTTATTTTATTTTTTATTCTTTTTAAGATTTATTTATTTATTTGAAGGCAGAGTTACACACAGAGAGAAGAAGAGTCAGAGAGAGAGAGAGAGAGAGAGAGAGATCTTCCATCCACTGGTTCACTCCCCAGTTGACCGCAATGGCCTGAGCTGTGCAGATCCAAAGCCAGGAGCCAGGATCTTCCTCTGGGTCTTCCCGCGTGGGAGCAGGGGCCCGAAGACTACTGCTTTCCCAGGCCATAGCAGAGAGCTGGATCGGAAGTGGAGCAGCTGGGACTGGAACAGGCACCTATATGGGATACTGGCACTGCAGGCGATGGCTTTACCCACTATGCCACAGCGCCAGCCCCTCATTCCTTTTTTTTTTTTTTTTTGGACAGGCAGAGTGGACAGTGAGAGAGAGAGAGACAGAGAGAAAGGTCTTTTTCCGTTGGTTCACCCCCCAATGGCCGCTGCGGCTGGCACGCTGCAGCCAGTGCACCATGCTGAAACGAAGCCAGGAGCCAGGTGCTTCTCCTGGTCTCCCATGCAGGTGCAGGGCCGAAGCACTTGGGCCATCCTCCACTGCACTCCCGGGCCACCGCAGAGAGCTTGACTGGAAGAGGAGCAACCGGGACAGATTCTGGCGCCCTGACGGGGACTAGAACCTGGTGTGCTGGTGCCGCAGGTGGAGGATTAGCCTATTAAGCCGTGGCACTGGCCCCCTCATTCCCATTTTTAAACTAGACTACTCTGATATAAGCAACTTTCCTTCATCAGTTATTGGATTATTTAAGGTATGATTGGTTTGGCCAAAACTCTATGCTCCAGTTTAAGCATGATTTGGCTCCCAACTCCTTCTGTTATTTAAACCCAAAGCCTTACGTTAATGGTGCTGAGAAGGTAGAAAATTAATCCAATTATGGTGTCTGAAGGTGTGACCTCTGGGGAGTGATTAGATTGGAATAGATTGTTAGAGTGGGGCCCCCAGGTTTCCTTCCTGGGGGCTTTATGAGGAGAGGCCAAAAGGATAAGCGTGCTGTCTGTCTGTCTCTCTGATTCCTGGCTTGCTCTGTGGTCTTCCCTCTGCACTCATTCTACCACCCAGCACTGTGATCAGATGCCAGGCTAGTGGCACTGCCTCAGCTTGAACTCTGAGCCAAAATAAAAATCCTTCCATCATAAGCTTTTCTCACATATTTTAGTTCTAGTGATGAGAAGCTGACTATACACTCCATTTACAAGATTTTCCTCCTTATGGTATAATATCTTGGATTTTTTTTTTTATACAGAAATGTTGGGTTTTCACTGAGATGCTAGCATGTAGAGAGAGCAATTTAGTGAATAGATCCCATCCACACATTCAGAAAAGCCTGCATTCCCCTTGGCGATGATGAATCTATAAACTTGCCATCATCTGTACCTTTGAAATGGTTCTGATAACTTTTCTAACCTATATCACAACTGCTTTTTTACCTGCCTCATCCCCTCAGTTTGAGGTAAGCACCTTGAGGGCAAGCTCTCTGTCTGATTCTCTTTTTTTCCCCCAAACCCAACACAGTGCTTGATCCATTGCAAGACTTCAGTAAATAAATATATGGTGCCCGCAAGAACCAATAACTGAACGCACCACACTGTTGGTGTGTCCATGCGCTGTGTGGTCTGGGAGAAAGTCCACTAGTCTGGAACTCAGTTGGACTTGGGCTTGAATCTAAGTCTTCTCCTTTTTCGCTTGGTCAAAATGCTCTTAATTTCTAACTTGTCAGATAGCACTGGTCCTGGCACTCTTACAAGGTTACTGTCAGCATTCAGCAATCCAGCAGGGAGCTGTGGGCAAGGACTTGGCAGCCCACAGAAATCAGCAGCATGCTGGGTCTCCACCGTTCACCTTCTCTGAGCCTCAGTCATCTCTTAGATGAGACTAATGGTGCCTGCCTCTCAGGGTTAAGGCAAAAATTTGGCCATGTTGAGTTAACCTTCAATAAAGCGTTTGTATTGTTTTAAGTGAAAGTGCTTTGGGCATATTTGAGGTGCTATGTGCATTTATTATTATGAAAAGCATGTTTCCCATGAATTGCATATTCGCAGTCTTTGAATTGTCTTGTGCTTCAAAGTGCTTGAAAAGCGATTTTTACAGTGGGATTATTGATTTAACACTCACCAACTGAGGATCATCACTGTCGGGACACCAGTCCGGTGTGGCCCGCTGTCCCTGGTCCTGGCACTGGCTGAGCGCTGGCTAGAGGGAAAGCCCTGGATCAAAGAAGTCCTGGCAGCAGGAACATTAACACCCACTCTTGAGCCAGGAGGTAGGTGTTAATGTCTCTAGCTGGATTTCTACTTGTGGAGATACTTAACACCTTCCTAGGATCCAGGAACCAGGCACCCCCATTTTAAACCTAATTTGGCAGTTTTGAAAGGGAAAACAGAGTATTTTTCAACTGAGTGTTTGAGAAAACACAGAAAGCTCTTGTGGCCAAAGACAGAAGCCCGGTATTTATGAATGAGCCCTGCGTGGAAACAGGGTCTCCTTTAACTGAATTGTCTGGAGAGTGGCTCTGGAGGTCAAGTGACACACTGACAGTAGGGACTCCATTTTAGAGCACCTGAGACTCCATCTTGAGAAAGCACTCCCCACTGTGAGACCATGGTCTAAAATTAAAAACTAAGACAAGAGCAGCACAGGACATCCTGCCTGGCAGAATGTAGAAATCTCCTAGCACGACCATTCAAGCTTAAAACAGACAGGCTGTACCTGGACCGATGTCAAGATTGTAATTGGTATTGTCAAGATTGTAACTGATATTAGTTTTGCAGATGCTGTAGGTCAGCTTGACCCTAGTAACCACGTATCCCACTCCCCTCCTTGTGGTTTTTGCCTTTATAAACCCTGTTGCTTTGAGCTTCAGGGTCTGGAGTTCTTTAGGGCATGAGCCTGCTATTGACCACCAGTGGGTGGTGCTTCTCTGTCAGCGCTTTCTTAGGCACAAAGGTTGGATCCCACCCAGAACGGGCCAGCAGGCTTGTTAGGAAAGTGGTAGCCCTGCGGCAGGGTAAAATCGTATGAAATTCAGTTCGTGTTTGGATGCAGCTTCTAAGATGATACTGGTTACCTGAGGAGGACCCAGGAGGACCGGGAGCTCCTTTCTAGACTAGCAAAGTGTAAATGGGGGGTCTCAGAGGAGCCAGTCCCTCAGGGGAAATGACAGAGAGGAAGGGGCTGCCCCTTCCTAGCTGAGCTCAACCTGCCTGGGGTCACTTTGGAATATGTACTGAGTAGGATGTCTTAGCTACAAAGTTCATGGTGGAAGTCAGGTCAGTCCAATAATGAACAACTCTGGTCTGGTTTCCCTGACAGCAATGGGGAATTTTGACTTAGACAAGCTTGCAAATGTGCTTGCTTTCTCACCAAAGCTGGGGCCCATTTGCACAACAAGCAGAAAGGCAAGGTAAACAACTTCTGTTTAGACTTCCCAAGGTCTGTTTCTCTGGATGACACCTCAAGAACTCGGTGACACTACCTCACCTGGGAGTGAACCCAAACACTGGGGTTCCTTTCAACATCCAAAAGGGGTCACTTCTTTGAAATGTGATGACTTCCTGGAACGACTTTCTCATTTAAATTACATGGATATCAGAGGAGCCCAGGCCAGGAGGTGAGGCAGAGCAAACTCACACTCTTTGACTACAAAAGCAAATGCATATTTTTGATGAGGCTGCACTGGCTGCGTTGGCAGGCTCAGAATGCTGTTTTCTTCCCCTTTTTGCCTACAAGGAATGTTGTAAGTAGGCATAAACAAATGCCTTCATTATTTATCCTAGTCTTACTGTACTAAATCATCCTACACGGAAAATCTGCTGTTATGTTTGGCTGGCAATTGCTTAAGCTAATGGTCTCTGAGAGTCTTTTTTGTGGTTGCATTTTGGAATCATTCTATTGCATGTGAACACATATTAGACTGAAAGTAGTTATAACAACTGAAGCCAGGGACTGGTGTTGTGACGCACAGGTTAAATGGCTGCCTGTGATGCTAGCATCCTATATGGGCACTGGGTCAAGTCTTGGCTGTTCCGCTTCCAATCAAGTTCCCTGCTAATGTACCTGGGAGAGTAGGAAAATATGGCCCATATGCTTGGGGCCCTGCTATCCATGTGGGAAACTGGAGGAAGCTCCTGGCTCCTGGCTTCCGGCTTTGGCCTTGTCCAGCTCTGACTGTTGTGGCCATTTAGGGAGTGAAGTGCTGGATGGAAGATCTCACTCTATGTCTCCCTCTCTCTCACTTTTGTAACTCTACCTTTCATATAGATAAATAAATCTTTAAAACAAAACCAACAACAACAAAAGAACACTGAAGCCAGGAGATGAGGTAAAATCCCTCCATGGTGACCCCACAGCCCAGATTCTACAGTGATTGTAAGAATAATTGTTTCTCTACTGGGGCTGTGGCTGTGTGACAGAGCCCTGGTTGTCTCTCAGAAACCAGGCTAATGGGGAGTCTTTTCTCCATGTTTCAATAGAATGATCATGCTCAATTCAGAAGAAATGATAAGCAATGGTAGGTCTTCCAAATGAAAACTCTAGTTTGGATGTCACTTTGCCTTGTGACATGCTGAGAAAAGGCATTGAACACTGTCTTATCATCCTTTAAATGGGGCTACAGATTCTGATAGAGTAGATAGATAGTCTTCTGCCCCCAATTCAGCAACCTTCCTGATTGTTCTGCTTTGATCAATGGCACCATCATCGTCCTAATTATCGAATTATCTACAGACCAGACGTCTATTCCTAAAGATTCATTCTTTCTTGTTCTTCCCAAATATGGCTAGGACTTTTCACTTCCATATCAATATCACCTAAAATAGACCCATAATAGACCCATAGGCCCATAGGCCCATAACCCAAATCACTATATGCAACCCAACTCATCTTTTTGCCACAGCAGTGCAGCCAACATAGTGTCTGTGGCCAACAGTTACCTATGTGGGGGCTGGGCACTATGCTAAGTGTTTTACATGGCTCACATCAATAGATGCAAGCAATCATGCTGAGAAGTAAGTATTCTTTTTAGACCAGATTTCAGTTACCTTGCTCGTGGTCAAACAGCTAGAGGCGCTTGGCCCAGTATGGTAAACTGATAGTATTTATGGCCCCAAATCTCTACCAGTAGTGTGGCTCAGTCCAGATTTAAAAGCCTCAGAATCAAGAAAGCCAATGGCATAATTCTCAGTTGAAGGCCAAAGGCCCAAGAGCTCTGGGAAGCTGTTGGTGCAAGTCCTGATGGACAATGACAGGAGGCCAGGGCAAGAGAAAGATTCCTCTTCTTCCCCTAGTTCCTTGCTGCCTGAAAGATAAAGTACAGATTTCTGGTCTGCTATTTGGCATATAAAGAGCTTAGAAGTAGCTACTCCATTTAACACAGGAAAGAGAAAGGTGAACAAACTGGAACATCCACAGCTCCTTTTAGATCTATCATAAAAGTGAGGTCACAGGGCAAGACACTGCCCTCAGAATGAGAGAACTGTAACACACCCGAGCAGGAACTCACAGCAGAAAGTCCAATGGGAAACAGTGCCAGGGTGGGAAACCTGAATTGTTACTGACAAATTGCTAGAAGTGCAGTCTGCACAGGCCTGTGAGTTAACAATTCCCAGGGGCTCCTGCACTTTGTGAGTTGTGCCATGTGCTCCCAGGGAAGACTGGGGAGAAATCCCCTCATGCTTCTGGTGGGCCATGAGGAAAAATGGCCGTCTCGAGGAGCACCAGAACATTCTGTTCTTAACAAGGCCTGTCCTCAAGACTGTTCTCCAGAGCCGGACCTATGAGGCTTCTGACAGCCTAGCCAACGTGGGGGAAGGGAAAAACCCAGCTTCAGCCCCCTTTAGCTACTTTGTCTTACTTATGATGGGAAAATGGAGTAGCTTGTGAAGTTCCTAGCCTAGAGGATGAGACCTAATTATTAGTGCTGCAGGGTGCTCCCTGTCCACCAGCACTGTACCACCACACCATGAAAGGTACCTACTTCTGCTCCTTTCACGCAGTATATAATTCCAAGTTGCAGCACAATTACAAGGCAAACTAATAGGAAAAATAGACCTCATACACACACGTAACAGTCTAAAGACACAGAGCAAGCATCAGAACCCAGACTCACATATGGCAGGAGTACTGGAATTATTAGGTGAGGAATTTAACACAGTTATGGTTAATATGCTAGGAGATCTAATGGGAAAGGTAAACAACATGCAAGCACAGATGGATAAGCACAGAGATGAACATTCTAAGAAGGATCAAGAAGAAATTCTAGAGAAGAAAAACACTGTCAAAGAAATGAAGATTGTCTTTCATGGGCTCATTAGTAGACCAGACACAGGTGGAGAAAGAGTCTCTGACCTTGATACTTGGAGATTCAACAACCTATTTCTAAGTAACACCTAGGTCAATGAAAAAACTCAAAAGAAATTTTAAAATATTTTAATTAAATAAATCTAAAATACATGAAATGAAAATGGAAATACAAACTCAAAAATCTATGGCATATATAAGTATAAGTACTGCTTAGAGAAGCATAGCAAAGAATTCAGAAATAAGACCTAAAGTCAATCACGTAAGCATCCACTTTAGGACACCGGAACAGAAAATGCAAATTAAATCCAAAAGAAACAGAAGAGAAATAGTAAAAACTTGAGCAGAAATAAGTGAAATTAAAACCAGGGTATTGGTACCAGCATTGTGGTGTAGTGGGTAGGGCCACCGCCTACAGTGCCAGCATCCCATATGGGCACCGGCTCGAGTCCTAGCTGCTCCTCTTCCAATCTAGCTCTCTGCTGTGACCTGGGAAAGCAGTGGAAGATGGCCCAAGTCCTTGGGCCCCTGCATCCACGTGGGAGACCTGGAAGAAGCTCCTGGATCCTGGCTCCTGGCTTCGGATCGGCACAGCTGCAGCCATTGTAGCCAACTGGGAAGTGAACCAGCGGATGGAAGACCTTTCTCTCTCTCTGCCTCTCCTTCTCTCTCTGTGTAACTCTGACTTTCAAGTAAATTAATAAATCTTTAAAAAAAAAACAAAACAGGATATCAGTAGAGAACATTAAGAACCCAAAAACTGGTTCTTGGGAAGGATAGTAAAATCAAAATCCTGACTACAGTCAGATTAACTAAGAAAAAAAGAAGATACAAATTACTAATATTACAACAAATGGGCATTAAAAAGATAATAAAACATAATAAATATAATAAAAAATTTAAAAAGATAATAAAGAAATGCTATGAATAATTCTATGTTTAAAAAATTTTATAATCCATATGAAATGGAATAATTTCTTGGAAGAAACATTCTTCCAGAACTCAAACAGGAAGAAATAGATATTAGGAATGGGCCTATATGTATGTCTATTAAAGAAATTGCATTAGTAACCTTCCCAAGCAGCAGATACTACTTCCAGACGAAGTACTAGTGGGTGATACCCAATGCTTAAGGAAAAAAAACTGACAATTTTCTACAAACTCTTTCAGAAGATAGACATGGAAGGAATATTTTCTGACTCATTCTATGAGGCCAGCATTACCCTACTACTGAAATCAAATGGATATTACAGGAAAATAAAACTATAGGCCATTATCTCTCAAGAACATAAATGAAAAGACCTCAATAAACTATTAACAAATCAAATCCAACAGTGTATAAAAAGAATCACGTATCATGACCAAGTTGGATCTATCCTAGTATGCAAGGCAAGTTTTACATACAAAAATCAATTAATGTAGTTCATCTCATCAATGTGCTAAAGAACAAATAAACACATGATTATGTCAATTGATGCAGAAAAACACTTGACAAAATCCAACACCAATTAATGATAAAAACTCTTAGCAAATTAGGAATAAAGAGGAATTTCCTCAGCTTGGTAAAGAATATTTGCAACAGTGCTACAGCTAACATCACACTTAATGGTGAGAAGCTAGCTTTCCTTCTAACATAAAGAATGAGATGAAGATGTCCCGTCTCACCACTGCTTTACGACATTTTACTAGAAGCCCAAACTAATAAAATAAAACCAGAAAACCAAAAATATACAGATTGGGAAGGAAGAAATAAAAGTGTTTTGATTGGAAGGTGACACAAATATTTATATAGAAAAGTCCAAAAGAATTGACAGAAAACCTTCTGGAACTAAAAAATATTATAGTAAAGGTTGAAACATATAAGATTAATACACGAATGTCTATTGCTTTTTTATATACCAATAACAAAGTGGAAATTGAAATTAGCCATACAATGTCATGCATATTAGCACCCCTGAAGTGAAATACTGCAGTATAAATATAACAGAATATTCTTAAGATTTATATGAGAAAAAACAGAGAGCTCTGAAGAAAGAAATCAAACAAAAATTAAACAAAAGGAGACATAGTCCATGTTCATGGTGGGAGAGAGCAATATTGTCAAGATGTCATTTCTTCTCAGTGTGTTCTGTTGGTTCAATGCAAACCCAATCAACATTCTGACAATTTATTTTGTGTGGTTTTCTGCAAACTGTTGCTACAGTTTATATGAAAAGGCAAAAGACTCAGAATATCCCCAGCAACATGGAAGAAGAATAAAATTGGAGAGCTGACGCTGCTTGACTTTGACTTGCTGTAAGGCTATTGTGTGGTACTGGCAAAAGAGACAAATATATCAATGAAACAGATATCTCAGAGATAGATCCATAAAAATATGGGACAATTGATCTTTGACAAGGGCAGCACAATGAAGAAACAATGTTTTCAGCAAATGAATCTAGATGGAGGCTTCATACCCATCATAAAAATTAACTCATAAGCCTAAATGTAAAGCATAAAACTGTAAAACTCAGGAGCCAGCATTGTGGCATAGTAAAGCCACCACCTGTGACACTGGCATCCCATCGGGGTGCCGGTTCGTGTCCTGGTGGCTCCACTTCCTATCCAGCTCCTTGCTAATGGCCTAGGAAAGCAGCAAAGGATGGCCCAAGTGTTTGGGCCCCTGTCACCCATGCTAAACAAACAAACAAACAAATAAACTTCAGGGAGGCATTGTGGCATAGTGGGTAAGGCCACTGCCTGCAGTGCTAGCATCCCTTATGGGCACCAGTTCGAGTCCTTGCTGCTCCACTTCCAATCCAGCTCTCTGCTGTGTCCTGGGAAAGCAGCAGAAGATGACCCAAGTGTTTGGGCTTCTGCACCCATGTGGGAGACCCAGAAGAAGCTCCTGGCTCCTGGCTTCAAATGAGTGCAGCTCCAGCTGTTGCAGCCAATTGGGGAGTGAACCAATGGATTGGAAGACCTCTCTCTCTCTGCTTCTCCTTCTCTCTCTGTGTAACTCTGACTTTCACATAAATAAATAAATCTCTAAAACTCCTAGAATGTCATAAATTTGTTAAATATAGTTGCTGCCTTAATATCCAGTTTTAGGCCTGACATTAGTTCTTTGATATACAAAATTACATCCTGTCATTTTGGGCTAATTAAAACTTTCCACCGCTGTTTAGTCATTCATGATACAGCCTGGTTTTTCCTTATCTCACCAAACCAAAACCGAATACTCACAGCTTCTGACCACGATAAAACCTAATTGTCAAGGCTGGAATCATGTTAAGTTCCCTTCTTTGTATGTGTGTTTTTAAAACTTAGTCAATCTACAACTCCTTTGGGAAATCCTAAGGGCTAATGACCATGAATCTTAATACAAACATAGTCCCTGGGGCTGGCATTATGGTTCATTGGGTTGGGTTACCTCTTGTGATACTAGCATCCTGTATCAGAGTGCTGGCTTAAGTCCTGCCTGCTCAGCTTCTGATCCAGCCTCCTGCTGCTGAATTGGGGAAGGCAGCAGAAGGTGGCCCAAGAGCTTGGTCCTCTGCCACCCACGTGGGAGACCAAAGAATTCCTGGTTCCTGTTTTCTTCCTGACCCAGACCTGGCTGATGTGGCCTTTTGGGGAGTGAACCATTGGATGAAAGATCTCTCTCTCTGTCTCCCCCTGTCACTCTGTCATTTTACCTTTCAAGTAAATAAATAAACCTTAAGGAAAAAAAAAAATGTAGTTTCACATTCTCTCTAACCTCTAATCCAATAGTTGAGCTCCCCTCTGTCTCCAGGCTTCCTGATACCCTCTTGTCACCATTCCTAATCTCTCTACCACCTGTAAGTAATAAATGCTTTCTGTTTTATGCATTTTGCTTTCAGTTCCTTATGATGTCTCATGTGACACACACACACCTCTGTTAGTAACTATTTCGGTTTATGGCCATGCGCAAGAGATTTCAAGATAAAATTAGAAAAAAAAAAACACAACATAAAAGATAACATTGGGGAAAATCTAGATAACCTTGAGTTTGGTGATATCTGTTAAAGATATATAAATAAAGCAATTATGAAGCTGGGTTTTGTTAAAATTATAAACTTCTTCCCTGTGAAATATACTGTCAAGAGAATAAGAAGACAAGCCATAGAGTGGGAGAACATTTTTGCCAAAGACAGACCTAGATGATAGAGGACTGTTATCCAAAATATGCAAAGAACTTTTTGAAACTCAACAATGAGAAAATGAACAACTTAACTGGAAAATGAATGAAAGGTCTAAATAGACACCTCACCAAAGAAGACATACAGGCTGCAAATAAGCATATAAAAAATATTTCACATCACATCTCATTGTGGACATGCAGATTTAAATAGCAGTGAGGTATCTCTCATGCCTATTAGAATGGCCAAAATCTAGCACGCGGACAACACCAAATGTTGGCAAGGATGTGGAGCAACAGAAACTTCTGCATTTCAAGTGTGGATGCAAAATGGAGCAGCCACTTAGAAGATAGTTGTGTGTGTGTGTGTGTGTGTTTTAATAGAATTAAACCTACTGCAGTATGATCTAGCCATCATGCTCCTTTTATTCACTCAAAGAAGTTGAAAGCTTATGTTCTCACATAAACCTGCACATGGACATTAATAGCTCTGTTGACAATTGCCAAAACATAGAAACAACAAATTGTCCTCGAGTGCGTAATTGGATCAATAAACTGTGAAACATCTAGACAACAGAATATTGTTCAGCACTAACAAGAAATGAGCTATCAAGGAATAAAATGTCATGGAGGAACCTTAAATGCTTATCACTGAGCAAAAGAAGTTGATCTGAAAAGGCTATACGCTCTGTGATTCCAACTACACAACACCCTGAAAAAGGCAAAACTGGATTCAGCAAAAGGATCAGTGTTTGTCCAGGGTTGTGGGGGCAGGGGTGAATGGGGGAGGCAGAGAAGGTCGTTAGGGCAGTGAAGCTATTCTGTATGATATTATGACAGTGCACGGATGCCACTATACATTTGTCAATACCCACAGAGCGTACACCACCACAAGTGAGCCCTGACGTCAACTATGGACTTCCGGTGATAATGGTGTGGTCACATGGGTTCATCAGTTGCAGCAAATGTACTGTGCATGGTGGGAGCTGTTGATAGAAGAGGCTGTGTGTGTGTGTGTGTGAGGCAGAAGGCATAAGAGAAGTATTTGTACTTTCTGCTCCATTTTACTGGGACACTAACTCTGCTCTAAAAAATAAAGTCTACTTTCAATGAAGAAAATAAACTAACTGAATCACTAACTAATAATAACGAAAAACGAAATGCGGACCTTTAGCCTTGAGAGACTGGCTGTGAAACCTTGCTTTCTCAGTGTCCCATCACAAACTTGTGCTGTAGCCCCCTCACCCTACCTAACGTGTCCTTTCCCCCGTCTTCCCCACTCCCGGGGTCCTTTCCCTTACTCACAACCACAGTACTACCTTTTTGAACAATTCAGTGCTGGTTCTTCCCACTCTGGGAGACCTTCCTGACTTGTCCTCTGCAGGCGTGATGTTTCTAGCCTCTTAACCCTCCTACAACTGCACCCGTCATCTGGCTCTTAGCACACTCCCTGCAGTGGAGTTACGGTGAGCGCACAGTTTTTATGTATGCTAACTGTCTCGAACGCAAATTCTTTCAGGATCAAGTCTTGCTTTGCTATTACTTGTGGTAGCTCTCTCGGGCTTGCTTGTGTTTAATTTTCTTTTTTTTTTTTAAAAAGATTTATTTTATTTATTTGAAAGACAGAGTTACACAGAGAGGTAGAGACAGAGAGAGAAAAGGTTATCTTCCATCTGCTGGTTCACTCCCCAATTGGCAGCAATGGCCGGAGCTGCGCTGATCCGAAGCCAGGAGCCAGGAGCTTCTTCCAGGTCTCCCACGCGGGTGCAGGGGCCCAAGGACTTGGGCCATCCTCCACTGCCTTCCCGGGCCATAGCAGAGAGCTGGATCAGAAGAGGAGCAGCCAGGACTAGAACTGGAGCCCATATGGAATGCGGTGCTTCAGGCCAGGGTGTTAACCTGCTGTGCCACAGCGCTGATCCCTATTTATTTATTTCAAAGGCAGAGCTACTGAGAGACAGAGAGAGAGGGAGAGAGAGAGAGAGAGAGAGAGAGAGAGAGAGAGAGAGAGAGAGAACTTCATTTACTGGTTCACTCCCTAAATTGCTGCAACAGCCAGAGCAGGGCTGATCTGAAGCCAGGATCCAGGAGCTTCTTCCAGGCCTCCTACATGGGTGCAGGGCCCAAGCACTTGGGCCATCTTCTGCTGCTTTCTCAGGTACATTAGCAGAGAGCTGGATTGGAAGAGGAGCAGCCAGGACATGAACCGGCGCCTGTATAGCATGCCAGCACCTCAGGCAGCAGTTTTACCCACTAAGCCACAGCTCTGACCTTGCTTATGTTTAATTTGAGGATGAAATCTACACCATTGGAACCTACACTAAAATTTCAGAGTGGTGACAAAAGTTGCACACTGAAAGATGCATCTCACATCCCTCTGGGTCGGTGTCACTGGCAGGGTTGTGAGCCCAGGGAGTTAGCCTTGCCTTACTAAAGGGGTCATTTTGGTCTGGAAGAATCTCACATAGCTTATTATCAGAGGTGCTACCCCTTTCTCCACTCACCCAAGAGATGGTGAAGATGAACCCATTTCTGAGATTAAGGATCTGAGAGCCTTCCCCTGGGGCAGCACGCTCTGGGCTCCGCACCCTCCGTCGTGCCCTCGGACCTCCAGGGCAGGGATGCTCAGCTGGGCACAACTGCGGTGGGGGTCCAGAGGTGAAGGTGGGGGTGAGAGGGCGGGCAAAAGTGATTCCATTTCCCCCTCCCACCTTGCCCAGCCACGCCCACACGGGTGGAGAGCCACAGCCCTGGTGGTTACACTTCGGGGGTGAGGCTCTTAACTTGGTAGTTTCTCCCAGGGAAATCAGAGTCCTTCTCAAAGGGCCTTCATTGCACAAGTATTTCAGGTGGAATGCTTTGCCTTTGCTCCAAATAATCGGAGGCCTGATCTCAATCTAATCGTTTTTGTCTTACTAGTCCTGATCTTAGAGTGTTCGAGTCCCCAGAGAAGTCTGTGTGTCCAGAAGAATATACCATGTTTCCTTGTCTGTCGTTGTGTGTCCAAATAATTGTACAGGGCTTTGATAGCATGTGTGTTTATTGTGCACACAGGTAGTTGCATGCATAACAAACTAATTGAATCGTTGGAAAAACACAAATGTTTTGCTGGGCTTCCGAAACACGTACTCAGTATCTAAATCTACAAACTGCTGACAGCAGCTTTTCTAACAAAAGAGAGCAGTTTCAGGACAGTGTCGGAAAGCTGGCAATAGGTTTGTTAGAATCTTTAATTAGGGACGGAGGTCTCTGAAGGCAAAAGGTGTAAATGGAGAAAGCGTCCCAGCCTGCATGCTCCGCCGTGGCTGGGTTCCGAGCACAGATGGGCTGGTGAGGAAACTGTGAATGGACAAACGATAACAGACTGCTCTGTAATTCCAACATCAGCTCATTAGCAATCTGTCAGAGATTTCACTGCGCATACTGGTGGAAATGCAGAAATCACACGATCATTACGAGATCACCGCGTCTCCCTGAAAAGGCCATTATAAATTGATTGGCGTGATGGCTATTCATAAAACGAGGACGCCTTGGCAAGCACAGGCGCCAGGAGGCTTCGTGCTCTTGTAGGGGGAGAAAAGGTGGTTTCGCGCTCTAAGGCCATCACAGGAAGCTAAGATAACAATGTTTTCATGATGGAAATCATTAATAAATAAACAGCTAGGCAGGCAGCACAGGGAAAATGTGAGAGACATGAAGCCAGACCAGTTTCCAAAGAATGAATGGTGACATTTCTCAGTCCTGAAAATGACTCTGTGTCAGCCGCCCGAAATTCTGTTGGATCACACACTGGGTTTCTAAATGATTTTAAACTTGCTTGTTAGTGGTTCAAATAGTTGCCATTGAAAATATGTTTATCTAGGTTGTGTGTACACAGCAGGCTGAATCTGATGGATAATCGAGGTTTAACAACTGAAGGGAGAAAGAGAATGATTTATGGAGCACCTGTGGTACGGCAAGTACTTTGTATTTAATTTTCAAAAGAATCCATTTTACAGGTGTAGAAGTAACAGAGCCCCAGAGAGATTGCTTGACTTCATGAAGATGGGACAGCTGTGAGATGACTGTGTTTGAATTTAGTTTTTTGCGGTCCAAATCTAATCTTTCTCCCACTGCAGGACACCAGTTGTCTTTCATGCACCATGGGGACTGAGTAGCCTTTTAGCATCCTTATTGCCTTACTGTGGAAAGGAAGGAGGGCCCACAGTCTCGGCTGAGCTCAACTTCTATGCAACCACCCAAGTCTAATGGCACTCGTGGACACTGACTGATCTGAATTACCTGCTTTGAAGGTTCTTTTGTGGGGATAGCTCTACTTCAATATAGGGATACGTTTCCAAATGATGTTAAGAGTTCAGCTAATGACCTATAAACTCTAGTCAAAAAATTTTGAAAGAAGAAGAGTTTGTATGTTTCCATATATATAAATCTTAAAAAACATATCACACCAACTAAAACTGTTAGAAATCAGAGGCAGGTGTTTGGCTTATTGTTTAAGCCACCACTGGTTAGGATACTTGCATTCCACATTTGGAGGTCAGGTCTCAGCCCTGGCTCTTTGTTCCAGTTTCTTGTCAGTGTCGACTCTAGGAGGCAGCAGGTGATGGCTCAAGTGATTGGATTTCTGCCACCCACATGGGAGACCTGGATTGGTTTACAGGTTCCTGACTCTGGCCTGGCCCAGCCCTTGCTGTCGCAGGCACTTTGGCAATGAACTAGCTGATGTGAACTCTGTCTGTCTGTCTCTCTCTGTCTCTCCAATTAGTAAAATAAAAATAAAAACTGTTAGAAATCAGCATGGCCGTTACTACTGGGGAGAACAGTAGCTGAAAGCAGGTGCCTGGCATTTCTGGAATCAGGGTGTTGTTCTATTTCTTTGGATGGTGGCTGGTTGCATCGGTGCACTCAGTGTTGGGTTTATAAACTTACGATCTGAGAACTTTCCTGTTCGCCTGTCATACATCAATAACATTTACCAAATAAATAAATGACCCAAGAAATCAAAGACAAAAAATAGTTTCCTTACATGATTCAAATTGGAGTCTTGTTTAATTTCCATATGTTATGGCCTTGGGCAAAATTATTATCTTTTGGAGTCTGCAGGTGTAGCAGGGGCACACGCACCTGCCCTTCCCGTGTAGGTGAGTGTGTGTTGTGTGCTGACTGAAGCGTGTTTACACACTGCAAGTGGAGAAGTTCTCTTACTTTCATTCTGTAAACTCCTGGAAAACCCATGGTGGAGGCAGAATGCGAATTTTCTTCCAGTGGGGATGGATCTGTCTCTTTAAGTGACTTCCTGTGGGACCCTCTGTCCAGGGCAAATGCAAGGACAGGCACCCACCTTCTCAGGAACCAATGTCCCAGGCCTGGAGATGGAGCTCACAGTCGGGTCTCCTTGTGACTTGGCCCATACCGTACCCCTCCGCAACCCCTCTTGTTGCCAGGCTCTCTTGGCCAAGGGCTTGCTTGAGGAGGACTTAGGCAGACCCTAAAAAGGACTGCCTTGGAGGACTTTTGCACAGACTTACTTTGTTCACCCATGCTTCAAACCTACTTCCTACCTTAATTAAGTATACATCTACCTCCATGACCCACTCTTTTTAAATTTATCAGCAGGACAAGTACAAATGAGGTTGATTGTTGAAACGTACTACGTAGGTTTTGCCACAGCAACCACCTCACTTGTCGATCATTATCTCAAGAAAATCATCAGATGAATTGGCAAAGATGTTTATTTCTGGAATGGGCATTTAGTGCAGTGGTTAAGTTGCCACTTAGGGGGCTAGTGCAGTGGTGTAGTGGGCTAAGCCTCTACCTGCAGCATAGGTATCCAATATGGGTGCCAGTTCATGTCCCAGCTGCTCCTCTTACAATCCAGCTCCATGCTATGGCCTGGAAAAGCAGTGGAAGATGACCCAAGTCCTTGGGCCCCTGCACCCCTGTAGGAGATCCAGAAAAAACTCCTGGCTCCTGGCTTCGGATTGGCCCAACTCTGGCCTTGGTGACCATTTGGGGAGTAAACCATTGGATGGAAGACCTTTCTCACTGTCTCTCTCTGTGTCTGTCTGTAAACTCTGCCTTTCAAATAAATAAATAAATCTTAAAAAAAATATGAATGGTGAATTATGCTTTTTCTGCCAGGAAATTTCTCCATTTATCTGCTGATGGGCACCTTGGTTGATTCGACACTTTGGCCATTGTGAACAGTGCTGCTATGAACATGGTGGTGCAATATCTGTTGTGTTCACATCTTTTGTGTGTAAACCCACTTGTTGCTGTGGATTCTTTCTGAGAGGAGAAGTGTGGTGGGGGCAAGAGGTGTGGAGTCACGACACAGACACCGGGAGTTGGGTGGAAGCGGGCCAGAGGTGAGCAGCCTGCAGACTTGTTTATTTCAGTTGGTGCAGCAGCTTATATAGCCGAAGCAGCCAATCTGGTCAAGGGGTGGTTTATGCCGTAATCAGTCACTGCCTGTTGCCAGGCAGACTCCTTTGCCAGGTGGGTTCCGCCACCATTTCTTGAATAACTGATGCTAGCTCACCAGTGCCATCTTGGCATGGCCTTCTCATTCCACCACAACCCAGTAGTATGATTAATGGATCATATGGCAGTTCTAGTTCTAGTTTTTAAAGAAATCTCCACACTTTTTCACAGTTGTGCACGAATTTACATTCCCACCAACAGTGTCTAAGAGTTCCCCTTTTGGGGCTGATGCTGTGGTGTACCAGGCAAAAGGACCCAACTACTTGAACTGCCTTCCAGATTACAGAAAGCTGGAGTTAGGAGTGGAGCCAGGACTCAAGTCCGGGCTCTCCAATATGAGATGTGGATGTTGTGACCTGTGACTTAATCTCCAGGTCAAATGACCACTCCATCCATGTAGCTTTAAATATGTAACATTGATCTATATTTATTGATATGAAAAATATTCACAACATATCGCTGAATGACAAAAACTAGGTTATATTTTAGTGTGTATTACCTGCCAACATTTTTTGCTCCTAAATAAGTATGTGGGTGATGCCAAAATATCAACAATTCTTCTGTCTGGATGATATTTTTTTAAGATTTATTCATTTATTTGAAGGTCAGAGTTACACAGAGAGAGAAGGAGAGGCAGAGAGAGAGAGAGAGAGAGAGAGAGGTCTTCCATCTGATGGTTCACTCTCCAGATGGCCGCAATGGCTGGAGCTGTGCCGATCCAAAGCCAGGAGTCAGTAGCTTCTTTCGAATCTCTCATGCGGGTGCAGGGGCCCAAGGACTTGAGCCATCTTCTGTTGCTTTCCCCGGGCCATAGCAGAGAGCTGGATCAGAAGTGGAACAGCTTGGACTCGAACTGGCGCCCACATGGGAAGCCGGCACTGCAGACAGCAGCTTTACCTGCTACGCCACAGTGCTGGTCCCTGGATGATATCTTTATTTTTCATTACCTTCTGTCATGAGTGACTTCTATACTGCACTAACTCAATAAAACTATTTAAAAAGCATAAAAAGAAAACTATTTTAAAGTTCATCTCCTGGACAGGTCTTCCCAGAAATTGTGGATAGTGTAACCTAGTATGAGTAGTGGTAGAGTCACATGTCTGAAGGTACTGAAAATTAAGATATCAATCACTGGGCCGCACAGTGGCTCACGTAGGCTAAAGCCTGCTGTCCTGCAGCTCCTGCCCCGGGTTCTCCTGTCGGGGCGCCAGATTCGGTCCCGTTGCTCCTCTTCCAGTCCAGCTCTCTGCTGTGGCCCGGGGAAGCAAGTGAAAGATGGCTCCAGGTCCTTGGGGCCCCTGCACCCGCATGGGAGATCCGAGAGGAAGCTCCTGGCTCCTGGGTCAGGCACAGCTCCAGCCATGCGGCCATTTGGGAGTGAACCATCAGATAGGAAGACCTTCTCTCTCTCTCTCCTCTCTTCTCACTGTCTAACTCTGCCTGTCAAAAAAAAAAAAAAAAAAAAGATACAATGCATCTGGAAGACATTTCTGTATTGATCCATGAGATCAGCCGATATTGCCGCTGGAAGCGAACCTTGTGAGCACGACAGCAGCTGTGTATCACAGGAATTTTGACTCACTAGGACGCACGCCTTTTGCAGCGGGTGGTGGCGGTGACGAGGGCTGGGAAATGCCTCCCTTGAAAACAGGAAATGAATCTGGGACCCAAAGGAAGACTGCGCAACTCTCGTCTTTAGCGGTGCAGCAGTGGCAGTGCGCACTGCCGAGAATGGGGGGGGCAGGGGTGGTCACCAGACCGCAGCCGTGTCCTGCTTTGTGTGCTTCCTTCCAACCTCTCGTCCCTGAGTGATGGCTGCTGTCCTTCTCCTTCTTCCACTTATTCTTGCAATGAAAGAGGTGACCCCGGCGCTTCACCAAAAACGCTGTGATTTTTACCTGTCAGACCACACACACACACTTGAGAGAGCATTTTTCTGAACGCAGTCCTGTTTTAGATATTGTCAGGCTGCACCGTAATTGGCGGTGGTAAATGGCACTGGAACCATATTGCTTCTCGCTCTGCAAATGATATGAGCTCAGCATGCTGCTGCTCACATGCATTTCTGCATTGAAACTATTACGGGCAGAAGGCCTCCATGGGATGCTTTCCCCCTAATAGTTCTCTGGGGCTTGTGCTGCAAGGGCCTGTCAGTCAAGTCTGTAAACCAGCCTAACGCTCTGACTTGGGTTAACACAGTGCCGCTGCCGGGACCTCAGCTCCGGGCCACCGTTCCCTGGTTCCGACATTACCAAGCTCCACCAAGGATGCCTCATTAGAAGTGATACTCACTGCTAACACACCTTTTTTAATGCAAGGAATGTCTCCAGAAAGTCTTTGCCTCACACAAAGCCTGCCAGGAGAGTGATACCCAACCAAAGGCAGAGAGTGACGAGCGAGACTTGTGCGGGTTCCATCTCTCTTGGGTCTCATGGAGTCTGGATAATGCACCAAGAATGGTTACAGAAACAGGAATGTGGTCTAGGTTTTCTGGTTGCACTATCATCAGTGAATGGGAAGATGAGAACACCAGATGGAAAGATTTGTTTTACTAAGGAAAACAAGATGTCAGAATGCAGAAAGGGGGCTGGCATTGTGGCGCAGTAGGCTAAGCCACTGCTTGTGACATTGGCAACCCATATAGGGGCACTGACTCGAGTCCTGGCAATCCTCTTCTGATCCAGTTTCCTGCTGAGGCACCTGGGAAGGCAGCCGATAATGGCCTAATTCTTGGGCCCCTGCTACCCAAGTGGGAAACAAGGATGGAGTTCCTGACTCCAGGCTTTTGCCTGGCCCAGACCTCTCCCTCTCGCTCTCCCTCTCCCTCTCCCTCTCCCTCTCCCTCTCCCTCTCCCTCTCCGCACTCCCTCTCCCTCTGGAATAAATAAGTGACATTTCTAGATAAGAGTGTCCTTATCTCTGGAATAAGCCCTAGGTTGCTCTTGGAACCCTTTAAAAATTGTTGTCACCAAAGAGGGGATAGCCTGCTAAGAAGAGAGGTCTACCTTGAAGCTCAGGTCTGGGTTTCCGTCATGGTTCTCATATTCATTAGCTGTGGCCAGATAATGTCAACTCTGAACTTCAATGACCCAGCACTGTCTTCTAACATGGAAAGAGCCAAAAAGTTACTAGGGGTATGGGAGCCCTGAATTGTGTTCAGGCTCTGCACATCTAGAGAATGAACTCCTCTGGGGAGTGGGATGTGAGAACGCCATGAGTGTGTTTAAGAGAAAGATGTAAGAGAGTTGATAGGAAATGGGCAACAATGATGCCACCTACCTCTCCTCAGCAGGTGTCAATTAATTGATCATGGCAAACTGTCGGGTGAGTCTCCATGAGGTATCAGTCCTTCTCAAGGGCTCCATGCAGTTAACTGGAAATGGCGCTCAAGAAGAAAACTGGAAGAGGTGAATGCAATAGGAACTGCACAAGGACAGGACCGAAACAAGAAGGCAGGGGTTCTAAAGAAGAAAAAAGCAGTGAAATTGTGAAGCTTGACCATCTCTTCTTCTCACTTTGTTTTTTATGAATTTTAAAAGCAATCCCTTGCAGGTTAATTGAAAGTGGATCTCATGGTAGGAATGGCGTCCTTAACTGGACCCTCAGCTAACTCTGGTGACTCCTTTGTGGGTATGATGCATCACCTGTGAGCCTTAAGCGAGCCCAGTAAACACATTAGTAGACCCTGATACAACTGAGGGAGCTGAGCCCCAGAAAAGGATCCAGGGGCCTCACTCCACCTAACTATGGACTGGAATTTAGCACCTAGGACCCTCAAACACCAAAACCTGTCCTCTTTCCTCAACACCATTCTGAGGCCATGCAACGCTGAATTCAAGGCCTTTGAGGCTAACTCAGGCCCACTTTTCCCCTGATATCCCTGGCTTCCCAGTAGCTGGGCTCACTGATCTCTCTGCCTGGTGTGGTGCAGAGAGCAGTAGTACCTAGAGGCAGGGTTCTCTGCAAGGTATTGCAGGAAATTTGATATTGAAGAAAAGTCACTTAAAGCAAACCCACTTAAAAATGGGTTTCCCAATTTCCCAATAGTTAAAGGTTGGTGGAAGTGGGTGGGTGGCTGAGGGAGAACGCTGTGGCACGATCGGTTAAGCCACTGCTTGGGAAGCACACATCCCATATCAGAGTGCCTGGGTTCAAGTCCTGCCTCCACTTGCAATCCAACTCCCTGCTAATGTGCACCGTGGGAGGCAGCAGATGTTGGCGCAAGTGTTTGGGTCTCTGCCTTCCACATGGGAGATCCAGATGGGTTCCAGGCTCTTGGCTCAGCCCTGACTGTTGTAGGAATTTGGGGAGTGAACAGTGATTTGAAGATATCACCTTTATTTCTCTCTCTCTTTGCCTTTCTAGTAAATGTGCCTTTTCCCCACTCTGCTGAACCAGTGCGGGAATGAGATTGTGAGCCACACCACTGCTTCCCTAATGGACTGCTGAAGGCCTCAGGTGAGACTTGTTGCTTATTATCAATTCATGTATCAGTGAATTCGGCAACCAAATACCGATTGCATCCTGCCTATACAACACGTAGGATGGGGTTAGAGCACAGGCTCTGGGAGAAGACCGACTTTGAGTCCTGGCTCTTTTACTTCGGGGATCAGGCAAGCTGATTTTCTTCGCCATGCCTCAGTGCCCTCATGTGTAAAGTAAGGGAGAGTAATGCCACCTATGCCGCAGGGTTAGTGTAAGGGCTGAGGGGAGGCAGGCGAAGTGCTCAGGACAGCACTACACGCAGACGCTCAGTATTAGCTGCTGCTTCCACTGGACTACTGAGTGCCAGCACTGGCTGGGATCTCGCAGTGAACATGAAACAAACACAAAACAGGTGCAGATTGCAGTGGGCTTCCTGCTGGGTCCTGGAATGCGTGGGGAAGGACACTTCAGAAGCACCTGGAGGCCTTGCTGGAACAGCTTGCTGGGCCCTACTGTGTGTTTCCTCCTGCTGCTGTAATCAATGGCCACCAATGGAGTGACTGAACACCACGCACCTTTATCCGTATTATCGCACAGTCTTGGAGGTCGGAAGTCCAAAATGGATTTCAATGGCAAAACTCTAGATCTCAACAGGGCTGAACTTTCTGAAGGCGCTGGAGGCATCCATTTTCTTGCCTTTTCCAGTTTTGCAGGCTGCCTACATTCCTTGGCTGGTGGCTTTTTCCATCTACAAAACCAGTGTTGGTAGAACAGGCCTCGCTTCTGATGGTATTTCTCTAGTTCTGACTTTGCTGTCTCCATATTCCACACTTCTGGTCCCTGTGATGGCACCAGATCAATCAGGATAATCCAGAATAATCTCTTTATTGTAAAATCAGCTGATTGGCAATCTTAATTCTATCTGCAACCTCAATTCCCCTTGCCATGTAACAATAGTCTTCGGTTCCAGGGATGAGGCCGTGGACATCTTGGAGTGGGGAGACACTGCTCTGCCTACTGTGCCCATTCCTGGAGCTTTTGGCTTGGCCCATCTGTGGTAGGCTCCAAAGATTTGCATCTCTAAGGAACTCTCAGATGCTGCTGATTAAGGAGCACACTTGGAGAACCACATGTATGGAGAATCTTGCCATTGACATCGTCATTCAACAACCATGTGCCAAGCCTACACCTGATTCTAGATGTGTTATCTACCAATTTTTAAAAACCCACAGTCCAAAAACGGGAGCTGTGAGAGAGCTGTGTGCCAACCGCTAAGCATTCTCAGAGGGAAGAGCAGCTAACAGGGGGTAAACAGGCTTCAGAGTGGAAGTAATATTTAAACTGCTGTTAAAAATGAGAAGCTGGGACTAGCATTATGGCACAATATATTAAGCCACCATGTGAGACCCTGGATCCCATATCAGAGCGATGGTTCAAGTCCCAGCTGGTCCACTTCGGATTCACCTGCCTGCTCATGTGCCCGGCAAAGCAGTGGAAGATGGTTGAAGTACCGGGGTCCCTGACACCCACATGGGAGACTCAGATGGAGTTCTAGGCTCATGGCTTCAGCCTGGCCCAACCTTGGCTGTTTTGACCAACGGGGCAGTGACCATGGGTGGAAAATCTCTTTTTCTCTCTCCCTCTTCTCTTTGTGTCTCTCTGCCTTTCAAATAAATACATCTAAAAACCACAGTGTATGAGAAAGGATATGATGTACAGAGGGACTGGGGTAGTTCTAGTTAGAGTGAGTAACGCAATACAGAGGGAGGAGAGTGAAGGCTGGAACCATAGCATCTGCCACATGAAGGAATATAGGGCCATGCTGCAGTTTCCCGCCAGCCTCCACTGTCCTCTTGAGAATGTGCCTGTCTACAGTTCTTGCAGAGCACATGAGTCTCAGGCTGTCATGTACTGTCCGCATGACCCCACCTCTTCATGGCCACAGCCAACCGAGCATTTGACCCGCGAGCGAAGCCAATCAGATTTTCTTTCCCAATAATTTGTTCTAAGAGATCTGAAGGTTAGGGTAGGCTTAGATTAAGAAAGGCTGTTGGGGCCATGTGCATTGATGGATATGGACAGAGAAGTGGGGTAGAGGAGCTTGCAGGAATATGGTGATGTCACAGACAAAGCAGTGATGAGATACTGAGAGCAGTGAGGGAGGAGCCTGCAAACCCGGCTTTTGTTCCTGACAATGCCCCTGCTGCCTGGTGGTGCTTCTTGCCTACAAGAGTTCCCTGTTTCTTTATAAAAAAACTTTTTCTTAAGCAAAATGGAATACTTTCCTTTTTTATACAACTGATGATCCTAGCTACTGTTTAGATTTTATTTTGGTGAAAATAAGCCAATGGAAGAAAGCTACACATAGTTTTTTTCAAAATATGTATTTCTCATGAACATTTTGAAGATTCCATATATGCACGAATTTCACTTGTTTTTTTTGTTGCACCAAAATAACCTTGTCTATTAATTCCATTTTCCACAAGTGTTCTGCAGTATCCTTGGAGAAGGCAAAGGAGTATCAGGAATGTGTGTTTCAGAAAGTTCCCTGGCTGCAGAAAGGGGCCAGGGAGCCGATGAAAGGCTTTAGCCTTGGCCTGGGCAGCAGAGGTTGGAATCTAAACCCTAGCAGCAGTAGCAGTGAGAACAGGAGGAAGGGCTGGGTCTGGGAGGCCGACTTACAGACTTGGTACTTTGGGTGACAGGGAGCCCAGGGCAGGAGGAATTAAGAATAGTTTTCGGTTTCTAGCTCACTGAATTGAAATAATTGCAAAACTGTTGAAGAAGAAAGGGAAGACAACAGCATTGGGAAAGACTTCAAGCTCAGTTTTAGACAGGTATGTGAGGTGCCTATGGCGACATCCGGTAGGCACTGATGCTTTATACTCAGAGGTTGAGAGATGAGGTAGAAGAATGGTGATGACAGGTAGCATCCACATGAACTGGATTGGATTCCAGACAGAGTTTAGCATGAGGAGAAATTAAAAAGATGAGACAGCAGGAAGGTGGGGAGCGCTAATATTGAAGGGCCAGGGGAGAGACCCCAGGCAGCCTAGGAGTCTGAGGAGTGGGCAGAGGGGTGGAAGGAGAGCCAGGAGAGGGGCTCGGAGGCAGGCAGCAGGAGTGTTGAGCAGGAGGGAGCGATCTACAGCACAAGCCGTGCAGCGAGGCGAAGGAAGAGGAAAGCTGGAAGTACTTCGCAGCAGTTGATATCTGAGCCAGTGCTGTCGTCTTTAAAATATTTAGTTATTTACTTGGAAGGAAGAGTTATACAGAGAGAGGGGAACACACGCACACAGGGAGAGAGAGAGAGAAAGAGAGAGAGAGAGATCTTCCATCTGCTGTTTCACTTCCCAAATCACTGCAGTGGCTGGGGTGGGCCAGGCTGAAGCCAGGAGGCTGGAACCCCGCTCAGGTCTCCCAGAGGGAGGTCCGGGGCCCAAGCACTTGGGACATCTGCTGCTGCTTCCCCAGTTGCGTTAGCAGGAAGCTGGGTTGGAAGCAGTGCAGCCGGGACTCGAACCGGTGTCCACATGGAATGCTGGCATCACAGATGGCAGCTAAACCTACTGTGCCACAATGCCAGCCCTTCCACTATTATCTTTCGAGAGAGCAGTTTCATCAAAATGGAGATAAAGATAGCAAGGTGAGGTCATCTTAGGAGAGCAAAGAGTAATTGGTACGGAAGCAGGCAGAACTAGAGAGAGTCTTCTGGCCGTGTGCATGTGACGGAGAGGAGACCTGGGCAGGAGCTGAGGGCTGCAGAGAGAGAGTAGGCCACTCGCAAGACGGCTCTATCTCTTTGTCCTTCCCTGAATCCACATCCTCTCTGGTGTGACGCGCCCATCGGGAAGGAGAGCAATTTCCTTGCCCCTGGACTGGCCTTGTGACTTGATTTTGCCCATAAGTTGAAGCAGAAGTGAAACTGGGCCAGTTCAAGAGCTCTTAGGCACTTTTGCCATCTTTGTCTCTGTCGGTCTTTTTGAGAGGCTGCCTGGCTGTCATGAGGACAAGCCTGAGCTAACCCACTGGACGGCAAGCCAGGAGTGACTGAGCCCTACCTGGGCAGCCTGCCCCAGCCGACACGCCGGCTGCCCGCGTGTTCAGGAGTGTGTGCAGCCGATACATGTGTCAGGCCCCCGAGGTCAGCCCAGATGACCCATCACCTTGTAAGTACTCCACATGCTTTCCATTTGCAAGCTGCTGTTTTGGCGTGCTATGTTACACAGCAGTGGGTAACCGACTCAAGTGATCATTGGAAGGTTTTCACTATTTTACCTCGGGATGGAGGAGATTTAAGTCTTTCTGCAGGTGACCCCAGATAGGAGATTCAAGAAAGGGAATAAATGATGGGAGAAAGGGATGTGACCTAAAGTTCCGGTGGAAGACAACCCTGGGACAATGGTAGCGGACTTCCCTTGTTTTCAAGGTAAGAAAAGGATGTGGCAATGGGAGAAGGATGACCTGGACCGAGACCCCGCGCACCACTGGGGCTTCAGCCCTAAACATGGGCTGCGTGGTATTTCTCTGGCTGTGTCCTAGGACTCGCTCACATTTAACATCCAATCAAAAATGAACACCCCCATCTCACGCACCTCCACACCTGCCAAGGCTAAAAGGGGCATCGAGACAGATTTCCTTTTGTTGGCACTGGCGTGTCAAACGCTGCACTGACAGCAAAGGAATAATCTTTGGTTTGTGTATAATGAGGTCTGAAATTTCTGTCTCCACACATTGATCATGAATCTTATTTCACCAGCTAAAATGACAGCAGAGTCTCAGGTACTTAAACAAAATTTGAAAAAAAAAAATCAACACAACCACCCACATCTATGGGTTTCTTTTTTGCTGTTGTCAATTTTTAGGGTTTGGTTATTTTGTCCTTCTGTACTCACTTTCTGTTTGGGCTAAATTTCTCAACAGCCAAATCACTTCTCAACCCTATGCATATCCTCCCCTCTCCCTAAAAATACAATTTAATAGAAAGACAACTTGTTGGGAGTCAAAAAAAAAAACTGAGTTCTAGGTTTTTTTTTAAAGATTTATTTATTTATTTAAGAGGCAGAGTTACAGATAGAGAGAGGGAGAGACAGAGAGAAAGGTCTTCTGTCCACTGATTCACTCCCCAATGGCTGCAATGACTGGAGCTGTGCCATTCTGAAGCCAGGAGCCAGGAGCTTGTTCTGGGTCTCTCACGTGGGTGCAGGGGCCCAAGTACTTGGGCCACCTTCCGCTGCCTTCCCAAGCGCTTTATCAGGGAGCTGGATCAGAAGCTGAATATGGGATGCTGGAGCTGCAGGCAGAGGCTTAGCCTACTATACCGCAGTGCCGGCCCCCGTGAGTTCCAGTTCTGATTGCTCTGTTAACTAGGAACATTTTCTAGGCTAAGTCACTTGACCTCAGTTTCTTACCTGGAAAATTTATTCCTCCAACCAACATTCACTAAGCGTTCCCCACGTGCCAGGCACTGTTCCAAGTGCTTAGGATCCATCAGTGAAATAAACAAAGACCCATGCCTTTAAAGGAGCTTACATTCCAGAGGAACCAGGCAATGAAAAACAAGTGCACTAGACAGGATAATGATACAGTACGATCGAGGGTGAAAAGGTTATGAAAAACAGAGGTAAAGCCGATCAGGAAAGAGGAGAGGCGGAGAGGTGAAGGAGGAAGAACGCTCCAGGCCAGGCTGCTGAGCGTTTGCTCGGTCTCCCCTTCCCTCCACACTCCACTCATGTTTGTTGACCGCCGAGAAGATGTGTACAACTTTTGGCTTGTCGTCCTACTCTTCTGTTTCTCTCCCTCTCTCTCTCATCTACCATCTGTCTATAGTATCTATCATAGCTATCGATGTATTTATCTATCTATCTTTGAAAGGTGGTGAGACAAACAGAGAAAGCTCTGGTTTACTTCCCAAGCGCTTGCAACAACCAGGGCTGGGCCAGGCCAAAGCCAGAACTCAATCTGGGTCCTTCACATGGGTGGCAGGATCCCGGGTACTTAAGTCATCCCCTGCAGCTTCCCTAGCTGCACATCATCAGGAAGCTGGAATTGAGAGTTGGAACTCAAACCCAGACCCTCTGATATGGGATGCAGGCCTCCCAAGCAGCACCTTACCCAGTGTGCCAAGTGCTGGCTCCTCATACATTTATTTGAACAGCCAACAAATGACACCTATTTCTGCTTGAGCTAGCCCCATGGGCAGTAGGTGAAAAATGCTGTTGCCTTATATTTGCTTCCAGGGACTTCCATGTGGTATTTTCCTGCTGTCACAAAGGTCAGGCCTGTTTTACCACACACATTATGTGGGATGTTCCTATGCACCTTTCTATTCTGCACAAAGTGACTGAAGCAGGCAGATGTATTTTTTTTATTTATTTTATTTTTTATTTCATAAATGTGAATTTACAAAGTGCAACTTTTGTATTGTTGTGGCTTCCCCCCCAACCTCCCTCCCTCCCGTGGCCCTCCCCTCTCCCTCTCCCATCCCGCCCTTTATCGAGTTTCATTTTCAATTACCTTCATATACTAAAGATCAACTTAGTATATACTAAGCAAGGATTTCAACAAGCTGCATTCACACAACCGCACAAGGTATAGGATATTGTTCCACTAGTAGTGTTTTTAAGTTTCATAGTAAAACACATTAAGGACAGAGATCCTACGTGGGGAGCATGTACCCAGTGACTCCCGTTGTTGATTTAACAATTGACACTCTTATTTATGATGTCAGCAATCACCCGAGACTCTTGCTATGAGCTGTCTAGGCTATGGAAGTCCCTTGAGTTCACCGACTCTGAACTTGTTTAGTCAAGGCCGTATCACAGTGGAGGTTCCTTCCTCCCTTCAGAGAAAGGAGCCTCTCTCCTTGATGGCCTGTTCCTTCTGCTGGGGTCTTGTTCACCAGGGTCTTTCATTTAGATTGTTTTTTGCCACCGTGTCATTTGCTTTTTATTGTTTTTTAAATTTTTATTTATTCATTTGAGAGACAGAGAGAGAAAAACAAATGGAGAGAGAACTCCTATCTGTTGGTTCACTGCACAAATGCCCACAAATGCTCCCTACTGGGGACTGAAGCCTAGAGCTTTGAATGCAATCCAAGTCTCCCACGTGGGTGCTAGGGGCCCAATGACGTGAACCATTGGGTGTACATGAGCAGGAAGTCGGATTCAGGAACGTAGCTGGTATTGCACCCAGGCGCTCTGAAATGAACACAAGTGGCTTAACTCTTAGGCCAAACTCCCGCCCCCACAACGTCTTTTTAAAAGTCCTGCCCTTTGATAGGGTGACAGCCATCTCTGAACACCTCTCTCACACCAGCTGCTTTGCATTCTTTGTTTCCTCTGATTCTCACTACATTTCTGCCTCCCTGTGAAGTTAGCAGTATTCAAGCTTTCCAGATGAGGAAATGAGGGTTCAGAGAGTTGGGGAAACTTGCCTGTAGTTGCACGGCTAGGAAGTTTCAAATCCAGCGTTCAATGCCCAAATTCACGCTCTCTGTGCTAACCCATACTGCTGCTTTTGCTCCTTAGGTTCCTTTAATCTAGCAGGGAAGCCAGATTATACATATGGGGACTTCAAAATGTTCATGGAAAAGTGAGATTAAAGATGCTATTTTCCATGAACTTTTTGAAGACGTTTCATATCTGAGATGATAGGGGAGTCATTTGAAGGCAAGTATCATGGGGGGTAAGAGCAGGTTAAGCCACAGTTTCAAAGATTGGTGTTCCATACTGGAGTGCTGGTTCAAGTCCTGACTGCTCCACTTCTGATCCAGCTCCCAACTACTGCATCTGGAAAAGAAGTAGAAGATGGCCCAAATGCTTGGGCCCTTGCTACCCATGTGGGAGACCTGGGTGGAACTGTTGGCTTCTGGATTCAGCCTGCCCCAGCTCTGGTTGTTGTGGCCATTTGGGGAGTGAACCAGCAAATGGAAGGTTTCTCTCTCTCTCTCTCTCTCTGACACTCTGCCTTTCAAACAAATAAATAAATTTTTTTTTTTAAGAGTTTGAGTCAGACAGCTTGGGGTCAAATTCCAGCTGTGTCCTTTCTCAGCTGTGTGATCATGCTTAAGTTCTGTAGCTTTTCCAAGTCCCTATGTCTTCATTTATGAAACATGAATAATATTTGCATCCATCCCATGAAGCTGTTGAGAGGACTTAATGAAGAAGACATATAAGGTATTTGGCATAGTATCTCTGACATAATCGTTAGTAATGTTGACAATTCTACATTGTTGACATGTGTTCTCAAAAACACGTGAGCTTAAACAAACAAGCCTGTCTCTGGGACGCACAGAAGGAGGCACGAGGAAATGTCAGAGAGCGCCTCGGAGGTGGGGCCTGGGGCGCTGGGACAAGAGAAGGAGGTGCATTTTCCTTCATCCTCTGCATTTTTAGTTAAATGTGTCTATTTAAACGTTGGGACCATATGACATCACATATTCCAAAAAGAATTGCATAATTTTATTCTAAAGAATTCAGGGATTAGCATTGTAAGGAATTTGGACCAAAGATGCCATAGGTGGGGTAGACTGACTATAGGCGGTGAGCTGGACAGGGTTGCGCAGCAGGGATAGAATTTCGATGCGGAATCAAGACCTGGCGGGCACCTGAAGTGGAGGAGTGGGAAGCAGAGCACAAAGGCGAGGTGAGCGGCCGGCGAGCGCAGCCCACCCCTCCCGCCACAGGTTAGAGAGAGGGTGGTTTTCAAGTACCTACAGTGGGAAAGGGAGAGTTTGAGTGGGAAACTGGCAAAGCTACTCCACCTCAAAAAGCTACTCCACCTCAAAAACACAAAAGTGGAGAAAGAGCAGTTCTGGACGAAGATGGTTGGTTGAGGCCTGTTGCACGAGCCCTGCTGTCAGAATTATTCTGGTTCACCGGTCTAAATTGCACAGGAGGCGCCTCTGACATCCCCCCTCCTCTGCCTGCAGGCCGGCCGCCTCCAACCCTGAGGTCACCCCTCATCAAGAGGGGATAATCCCACCGACAGCAGGATCTGCTTCGTCGCCTGGATTTAGGAGTGAGCAACCCATCAGGCAACTAAGCAGTAACAATGACCCACCATTAAACTCCCCGAGAGAAGAGCAGGGTGGGCAGTTTTTCCAGGAAGCAGACAGGAGTGCTTGCTGACAGTGCCCGCAGAGACAGACCACTGCGAGCTCTGCCCACTGAGCTGCAGTGCAAATAACTCCTCCTCCCCGGGAATCGTGGGCTGGGAACCTCCCAGTGCCAGTTCTGACGACGCTCAGCGCGGGGACTCAACAGGCTGAACAGAAATCGGGCTGTGGAGTGGACAGACCTGGCTTCCAGTTGTTACGCTACCCGTTTTTGTACTCAACTTTAGCCACATTTAAAACTCTGGCCCTTGGTTTTCTTGTCTGCTAATACCCACACAGGGGCTTCAAAGAGGATCCTATGCAACAATGTTTGAAAGGCACAAAGGATCACCGGAGCCGCGGCTCACTAGGCTAATCCAACGCCTTGCGGCGCCGGCACATCGGGTTCTAGTCCCGGTCGGGGCACCGATCCTGTCCCGGATGCCCCTCTTCCAGGCCAGCTCTCTGCTATGGCCAGGGAGTGCAGTGGAGGATGGTCCAAGTGCTTGGGCCCTGCACCCCATAGGAGACTAGGATAAGCACCTGGCTCCTGCCATCAGAACAGCGCGGTGCCCAGGCCACAGCGCGCCGGCCTTGGCGGCCATTGGGGGTGAACCAACGGCAAAAGGAAGACCTTTCTCTCTGTCTCTCTCTCTCTCACTGTCCACTCTGCCTGTCAAAAAAAAAAGAAAGAAAGAAAAAAAGAAAGGCACAAAGGAGCCTCTTCCCTGTACAGAAAAGGAGCAAGATGTGGGGCTAATGAGGGCATCCCTACAGCAGAAGTTCTTCTCCAAAGTATCCTTGTCCTAGGCACTCAGCCTCAGAACCCGTGAGGCTTTCTTTAGCTCGGATACCGGGGAAAGAGAGGGAGGATGAAGAGGAAAAGGAGAGAGAGAGGGAGACAGAAAGAGAGAAAGGCAGGAAGCCGGATTCTGGCTCTCAGACAAGAAAAATTCACTCTAAATAATTTTCAGACAATGTTGCTCTCCTTCCTCAAACACTGGTGCTACAGGCATGATGCCAAAGAAGTCAGCAGCCTGGCAGATATTTTAAACCGATTCTGAGACCGAATGACAAGCCATTTGCACCATATGCCACTGACACGTTAATCTAGGCAAGGATGCGGGGCACCTGGGGAAATCCAAGCTGAAATGCCATTTAGGCAGGGCTCACCAACTCCAGTGGCAGAAGTTCATCAAAGCAAACAGTGAGGGCGGCCAAGAAGAGGGAAGTGGAGAGGAGGAGTGGCATCCGAGGCTTGAAAGGTTTTCTGAGTTGCAGACACCTCATTATGCTTCTGGGAGAGCTGCACCAGTTCCGCAAAAACGCGAAACTGGGTATTCACAGGCTGGACAGATGCGGAGAAAATACTTCGCCCCCATTATTCGACATGGCCATCAATCCCATGACCCTTCTAGTCCATGGGCAAATCCTGGGCAGCGCTCCAGCCCACCACAATGACCTCCGTTATCCCTGCAGTTCCAGCGTAAAAAGCCCAGGCAAGCAGCTGCCCAGTGCCTCTAGTAGATGCCCTGGTGTCAGGCTTTCCAGGATCCAATTTGGTGGGAGCGCTCTGGGCCTTTGGTCTCCCTCTCCCCTTTGCCCAGGCTGTTTCTTGGTTACAATGAGCAGTAATGAGCTTCTCACCCCAGCGTGAGGACAGGCTCACAGCCAGCACATGAAAAGGGCTGAGCTCGTGTGAGGCAAACGACACTATTTCATGGGCAGATCACACATCTGGTTTTTTTCCTTCCTCTGCGATGCAACTACACTAATGATTTTTTTAAAGTAGGAATAAGACAGGACTGTAGCTTTCTGGGGGAAAAAAAAAGTCACGCAGCAGGAAAGCTACAGCAAACCTCATCAAAGCAACGGAGTAAAATGCCCACCTGCTCTTGTCGTTGGACCCAATCATTTCCTGGAGCAAAAGGATCATTCTAACCTAGGGCATCTTCATAAACAAATAGAATCACTGCCTGCATGATTTCTTCTAGGCAAATGAGGCTTAAATAAAGCAGATTTACACCTAAAAGGAAATCTGTAGAAGTGAAATTGACACTTTGGGAAGCAATGACGTGAGCAGCCCTTGTCTTGACTGTCCAGAAACAGTTTTTGTTTCTTCCTTGATGGAGAATGGGACTGGGAATGGGAGAGGGAGGAGGAGGTGGGGTGGGAGGGCGGGTATGATGGGAAGAACCACTATATTCCTAAAGTTGTACTTATGATTTTGTACTCATTAGATAAACAGCTTCTTTGGGGGGGGATCAGCTTTAGCTATTTTTCATAGTCAGAAGAATCTGAAAAATTGGAAAAATAAGATTATGATGCCAAAAACGGTGTTTCCCAAAGTTTGTTATGGCGACCAGTCCAGAGGTGTGGTTGTGTTTGGGCTCAGGAGTCAGCCCTTTGTTCAAATGCGGAGCTCTGTCCCTTACCCTCTCATACAATTTATTCAGTCCCCTCCCCCAGTCTGTTCCTTCACTGTGAACTTGTACGGAATAACCCACCTGCTGAGGTTATTAAGGGACTTAGAAGAGAAGGTACATGTGTACTGAGATGCACACATCCTGTGATGCGGTGAGTGTACCTATGATAAATGAAAGGCATGGTCCTGGAAACCGTGTGTCATACATGTTTTTCAATAGGGAGAGATTATTTCTACAAAATTTTAGCAAAGACTAATCAGGTGTTAGAATCCGAAAGTCAGAGGTGTTTTCTGTGCACACATCCCTGGGCCTTCTGGGCTGTGTAATGCATCAGAAAATGTTTGACTTGCCTTAGGACTCCAAATCCCATTAAGGTGATAGGTACCAATGCCATCTTACTAGTTAAAGTGATCAGTTTAAGTTCATAACTGATCATAGAGATAGGATTAAGTGTCAAAGGGATCACACAAATAAGACCAGTGTCTGCTAATAATAATTGATAGAGTTAAAAAGGAGGGAACGATCCAACATGGGAAGTGGGACACACAGCAGACTCATAGAATGACAAATGCCCTAAACAGCACTCTGGCCTCAGAATCAGCTCTTAAGGCATTCAGATCTGGCTAAAAAGCCCATGAGAGCATTTCAGGCATGGAAAATGAAGGCATTGTGGCAGAAACTGACCTAAATGAAAGATCTCTGTGAGTGAGATCCTGGTGGAAAGAATGGGCCATCAAAGAAGGAGGTACCTTTCTCTGAAGGGAGGAGGAGGAGAGGACTTCCACTTTGATTATGGCCTTGTCTAAATATCAGAGTTTGTGGACTCAAGAGGCTTTCATAATCTTGGTAGCTCATGACAAGAGCCTTGGGTGATCACTGATTTCATAAATAAGAATGTCACTTGTTAAATCAACAACAGGAGTCACTGTGCACTTACTCCCCATGTAGGATCTCTGTCCTTAATGTGTTGTACCATGAGAATTAATGGTAAAACTTGTCTTCAAACAATACTTTATACTTTGTGTGTCTGTGTGCACACAGTTGTAATCTTTACTTAGTATAGAGTTGATATTCTGTATATAAAGATAACTAAAAATGAATCTTAATGGAGAATGGGATGATAGAGGGAGTGGGAGATGGGATGGTTTGGGGGTGGGAGGGTAGGTATGGGGGAAGAACCGCTGTAATCCAAAAGTTGTACCTATGAAATTTATATTTATTAAATAAAAGCATTCTATATATATATTTAAAAAAAAAAGAAAATGGTGCTCGCTTCGGCAGCACATATACTAAAATTGGAACGATACAGAGAAGATTAGCATGGCCCCTGCGCAAGGACGACATGCAAATTCGTGAAGCGTTCCATATTAAAAAAAAAAATGAGAAGTGGGAGAGTTGGGCTTTTTGCTCAGGAATCACTTAGGGTGAACCCTGGAGGACAGATGCCCAGCCCTCAATCCAAGACTGGATGTGCAGCAGCACCCAGCTGTTGCTCTGTGCACTCAGAAAACTCACCACAGACAAGATGCAAGCACTCCATGGCAGAAGTCCCCCACCAGTCGCCTGCACCCAGCCTTGCCTCTCTCAGAGCAGTGGGGAGCCGGATGCAATGTAAAACGCAGCCTATCATTTTCCTCAAAGTCGGCTGCCGGCTCCCTGTCTCACATAGAATGAGATGCGACGTCCTCCCTCCATTCCAAACCCGTTACGATTTAGGCCTCTGACCTCCTTGGTCCCCAGCCTCGTCACTCTCTCCTTGGTCACTCCCAAGGCTACACAAGCCTCCTCAAACACCTTAAGTATGCTCCTGCCTCAGACCCTCTGGCTTCCTTCTTTGCGTCTCTGGAATGTTGTCCCATCGACCCCTAAAGCTCGCTCCTTTACTTCATTTAGCTTTCTGCTCAAATCTCACATAATCGGAGAGAGCTTCCTTGATCACTCTTTTTTTTTTTTTTTTTTTTTTTTTTTGTGCCAGGCATAGTTAGATAGACAGAGAGAGAGAGAGAGAGAGAGAGAAAGGTCTTCCTTCCGTTGGTTCACTCCCCAAAATGGCCGCTGCGGCCGGGGCGCTGCACCAATCCGAAGCCAGGAGCCAGGTGCTTCTCCTGGTCTCCCATGCAGGTGCAGGGGCCCAAGTACTTGGGCCATCCTCCACTGCACTCCCGGGCCACAGCAGAGAGCTGGACTGGAAGAGGAGCAACCGGGACAGAATCCGGCGCCCCGACCGGGACTAGAACCCGGGGTGCCAGTGCCACAGGTGGAGGATTAGCCTAGTGAGCCGTGGCACTGGCCGATCACTCTTTTAAAATGGGCAGCAAACCCTGCTGCTGTAACTCTCCTGCTTTATTTTTCTTCACGGAGCCTTCAGTACAGGAAACAGAAAAGTTAATGTCAGGAGGTGCAGCCCGCATTGCTGTTACTGATTCCAACGCTGTAATTGATGTTTGGCATCTCCATCTTCCACGCTCCTCTTGTACATCTCTCATCTTTTTGCCCAAGCCTCAGCTGGTCAAGGCAGCTTTCCAGTCAGCTGGAAGTCATCTAACAGTTACCCAGACCTTCATCCACAAGGAGCAGGGTTGCCACAGCTCCTTTGGGCTGAGGTTGCTGAAGTTGTCCATTTACAGTTATTTTCAGGTATTGGAGTTATCACCCAGAGATTCTTCATGGAGTACTAGGGTTCACACATAACCCCTTCTGCCCTCCCATCTCCACTGTGTAACGGCAACACTAGTTCCTAATAGTAATCAGGGTCAATTGCCTTAACAGAAAGTTCACAAGTGGGTCATTGAGCCTGATGGGGGAAGGGAGCAGCCCTACTCCTGCCTGTCGATTCCTGGAGCCACATTTTATAGCTGCTGCAGAATCAGCACTGTTGGCTCTCTGTTATAGAACACGGTGGAGGCCGGCGCCGTGGCTCAACAGGCTAATCCTCCGCCTTGCGGCGCCGGCACACCGGGTTCTAGTCCCGGTCGGGGCACCGATCCTGTCCCGGTTGCCCCTCTTCCAGGCCAGCACTCTGCTGTGGCCAGGGAGTGCAGTGGAGGATGGCCCAAGTGTTTGGGCTCTGCACCCCATGGGAGACCAGGAGAAGCACCTGGCTCCTGCCATCGGATCAGCGCAGCGTGCTACCGCGGCGGCCATTGGAGGGTGAACCAACGGCAAAGGAAGACCTTTTTCTCTGTCTCTCTCTCACTGTCCACTCTGCCTGTCAAAAAAAAAAAAAAAAAAAAGAACATGGTGGAGGACACTTGCAGTTAAACCCCATAGGATGTTATGTACAAACTAACATCTAAACTAGGCCATTCAGCTCTTCTGCTAGGCTGGCTGCTAGGGTGGTGGAGTACATTTGCTAAGACCAACCAATCCGTTAGTCGTGTGTCCATTGTCACACCCCCTTGGCATCAGATGGGTTCTTTAATGTGAGGCAAAGTTGTATGCCATGCCATGTCAGTAGAGAAGGCATTCTGTCAAGTCCTCAGACAGCGGTGCTGGGCGCAACCCTGAAGTCAGGGAGACAAAGGGAGACATTTCCAAAGTGGGGCCAGGTCCAGCCACGGCACTGGGTCTGATGTAATCAACTTGCTGCCAAGGGTCTGGCTAGCGGCCTGGAAGACGGTGCCTTATCCAGGCACAACAGCCTGTGCTGCTGTTTACTAAGCAAAGAACTCTATTCACCTTGCTGAGAGGGAGTTGATACCATCGTCTCCACATGCAGTCTCTACCCTTGTCAGCAGGGTCGTGCCTACTACTTCGGGAGTGGTAATGGAGAGACGCTCACCGACATCCAGAAGGCTAGGTAGGCGTCCTGTCTGTGGTCACTGATGCAGGCACCATTGGTTCCCACGGCAGATGCCACTGGGCATTCACACGACTCTCCACAGTCCTCGCCCTTGTGGCCTATGCTCATCCTATGATCATCTCATTCCTATGCTTCACCCCCTAATGACAAAAAGGAGAAAGCCTATAGAAATACTCATTAGTAAGCTGGTCATCCTTGTAGGCCACTTGGAATGTGTCTCAGAGTCTCATGGGCAAGGGACAGAAAAGGATAGCTCTACTCACTACTTTCTGTCTTTATTAGTCAAGAGTTGCCTTGAGGGGCTGGTACTTATGGCACAGTAGGTTAATTCTCTGCCTGCGGCACCAGAATCTCATACAGACACCAGTTCTAGTCCTGGCTGCTCCTCTTACGATCCAGCTCTCTGCTATGGCCTGGGAAAGCAGTAGAAGATGGCCCAAGCCTTGGGCCCCTGTATCCACATGGGAGACCTGGAAGAAGCTCCTGGCTCCTGGCTTTTGATCAGCCCAGTTCCAGCTATTGCAGCCATTTGGGGAGTAAGCCAACAGATGGAAGATCTTTCTCTCTATCTCTCCCTCTCACTGTCTGTAACTCTACCTCTCAAATAAATAAATAAAAATCTTTTAAAAATAAAGCTGCCTTGACTAGTTCCCTTAAATGCCTATGTTTGCATATTGTGCAGGCCAAACAGATTCCCGAAGACACCTGTTCAGGTTTATCAGAGAAGCTTAGGCTAGAAAGCATAGTGGATTCATGATGCTGCTGAAACAAGATCCTTATCTAGTTGTACCTGGGCAGCAAAAGATGGGTTTAAAGGATGTGAGGTGGGGCTGATGTTGTGGCGTAGCAGGTAAAAGCCATTGTCTGCAATGCCAGCATCCCACATGGGCATCGGCTTGAATCCTGGCTGCTCCACTTCTGATTCAGCTCCCTGCTAATGCACCTGGGAAAGCAGAGGAAGATGACCTAAGTCCTTGGACCCCTGTACCCATGTGGGGCACCCAGAGGAAGCTCCTGGTTCCTGGCTTTGGATCGGCCCAGCTCTGGCCACTGCTGCCATTTGGGGAGTGAACCAGCAGACAGAAGATTCTCTCTCTCTCCCTCTCTCTCTCTCTCTGTAACTCTTTCAAATAAATAAATAAATAAATCATCAACAAAAATAAAATATATGAGGAGAAGCCTAAGAGATGTCTGTTATACCTCAAAAGCCTGAGGTGACAGGTGTGAGGGTGAGAAAGTGTTGAATTCTGTATTTCAGACAACTACATTGGAAAAAAAATTAAAGATTCATTTATTTATTTGAAAGTCAGAGTTACAGAGAGAGAGAAAGAGGTCTTCCATCCGCTGGTTCACTCTCCAAGAGAGCTAGATCAGAAGTGGAGCAGCCAGGTCTCGAACCAGCGCCCAAATGGGATGCTGGTGCTTCAGCCCAGGGCGTTAGCCCAGTGAGCCACAGCACTGGCCCCTGTAAAATTTTTTTTAAAAAAATTTACTTATTTATTTGAAAGGCAGAGTTAGAGAGAGAGAGAGAGAGAGAAAGTTTCCATCTGCTGGTTCACTTCCCAAATGGCTGCAACTGCTGGAGCTGGGCCAGGCCAAATCCAGGAGCCAGGAGCTTCTTCTAGGTCTCCCACTTGGGTGCAGGGGCCCAAGCACGTGTGCCATCTTCTGCTGCTTTCTCGGGTGCATTAGCAGGGAGCTGGATTGGAAGTGGAACAGCCAGTGCATGAACCAGTGTCTATGGGATGCTGGCGTCACAGGCAGCAGCTTTACCCACTGTGTCATAACACTGGCCTCTAAAATATTTTTTTTTTTGACAGGCAGAGTGGACAGTGAGAGAGAGAGACAGAGAGAAAGGTCTTCCTTTTTGCCGTTGGTTCACCCTCCAATGGCCGCCGCGGTAGCGCGCTGCGGCCGGCGCACCACACTGATCTGATGGCAGGAGCCAGGTGCTTCTCCTGGTCTCCCATGGGGTGCAGGGCCCAAGGACTTGGGCCATCCTCCACTGCACTCCCTGGCCACAGCAGAGAGCTGGCCTGGAAGAGGGGCAACTGGGACAGAATCCGGTGCCCCGACCGGGACTAGAACCCGGTGTGCCGGCGCCGCAAGGCGGAGGATTAGCCTAGTGAGCCGTGGCGCCAGCCCTAAAATATTTTTTTTCACAGCTCTCAGGGCTTTATTAAGATGGACTCACTGCTAATTACACAGATGCTACTTGCCTAAGCCAAGATCCATGTGGTTCACATGAATCTATAGCTCTACAAATTAGGAAGCAATGGCATGTTCAGAACCATAAGGACATATCCTGATGCCCAAGTGATGGAGGCTGGAGTGAATGAGGCTGTACGTTGATTTCAAGCTGTTAAAGAGTTCTGAGGGCCACACAGTGGTCCCTTGCATGAAAGAAGTCAAAGAGCTGCTTGAGCAGGCCCCTGCTGCCTGTGGTGGGGCAGAGGCGGACTCACGCCCACCACAGAGCTCTAGCTGCCCCTGGCCATTCCCACATCTCTCCAGGGACCTGCATTGCTCTCCCACGGTTGTTGGGGGATCCGCCAATTCCTCCTCTTCCTTTCTTCCTCCTTGGTCTCTCTGGACTCAGCATCTTTTGCTCGCCCTTGGGTCCCATGTCCACCTGCTGCTCTGGATTCAACACCAGCAGCCACAGCAGTACCTGCTCCACTTGAAGATCAAGAAGGACTGCAAGATATTTTACAATCTGTACCAAGAGCATAGTGCTGCCAACAAAGGCAAACATTGTCAGCACAGGAAGAGATCAGGTGGACTGGAGTGGGCAGGAGAAGAGCTGGTGCCTCGAGGCATGGCTGACCGGGAAGCTGAAGGTGCTGGGCAGAGTTCCTTCAGGCTAAGGAAGCTGAACAGAGAATGCCCTGAAAAAGGGGCTGGAGTCCAGGAGAGAAAAAAGGTCGCCCCGACTGTTGGGGGTGGAGGGATTCCCTGCCTTGGATGCTCTGTCCTGATGCCTCCTACAGGGTAGGCTGCCACCTTCCTATGAGGCACAGTGGTTCGCGGATGAGTAAACATGCCTGCCTGAGGGGGAGCCGGATCTTCGAAGCCTGGCTCTCCTGTTTGGGCAGTGTCCTTAACTGACTCGGTCTTCCGCTCCCTCATCTGTCAAATGGGGGTAACAGCAGACGCATAAGGTGTATTAATTTACGAAAAGACAGCCCAAATAAATATTAGTTGTTGTTATTGTCAGGGAAACTGCAAGAATGGATTTTAGATGCTGAAGGCAACTTAACTAGAACAAACTAGCAAGAATCGGAGACATCGGGCGATTAGGGAAACACAGATACACTTCACCTCCATCCGACGCCGACTGAGTGACTTCAGGGAAGTTCTGCAGCAAGTCTTCCGTCAGGTCTTCTGCAAAGCCTGCTCGGCGACAGCAGAGGCACCGCCGTCACTCCCTCTGCAAAGACCCCTTTGAGCCTTACAGCGAGAAACCAAAACGAATCCCTAAAAAACCCGAATCCCACATTAATGGCCTTGTTGACATTATCGGAACAAGCAGAGGCAAAGAAAACCTGTTGGTCGGCTGGTCTCCTTTTGGAATCTGTAACACATATGGGTAGCGCGGGCCTTTTCTCATTTCTCCAGTGTGCGGCCGGATTAGCCAGGCCAACGCAATCTGCCAGCACATCACAGGCAGACTATTTCCATACAGAAAGGGCTACAGCTGTCACTGACGACCCCAGGCACCCTGGGAATAGGATGCTTTGCTGCAGCCAAGTGGTTGGGGCGCATAAAGAAAAAAAGAAAAAAAAGCTTCTCTCCCTACCTGAGCTGCCTCGCAGGCTGCCTTATGCTACCTGTACGGCCGGAGCAACTGTGCCGGAGCGTCAGGCTCTGAATACAGCTGAGAGACTATCAAAGCGTTTGGGCGTTGGCTTGACAAGTTCTCCAAAATACCACGAGGACTTTCCTTTTGGTCTCCTGCCTTCAAGGTGCACTCTCTCCAGTGCTAAGGTTCTCCGTGACTCGGCCTCGGCAATTAGCATCCAGACATGAACGACCTTTGGCAATCATTAGCTCCTTAATCATCATCTGCCTTCTCCTTACTCTCCGGAAGATCCTGACCCACTTCATTTTTGTGTTATAAAAACCTCCCATTATTTTCTAAGTTCAAAGGGCCTTCTTTCAATTTTTTTTCTTTTATTATGAATATAATACTCACTTATTAGGGGGAAAAATCAGATAGTTTAGAATGGTAAAGTGAAACGTTTCCCTTCATACTCTAGCGGGAGCCATCCCCACACCCTACAGGTGCACCACTGACAACAGCAAATTGTGTGTGCTGAAGACATCCCCCTTTACCAAGAGGGTTGTATGTCCGCCTCACAACTCACAAATATGCGCTCGTGTGCCACGTCCTTTTTGTTGAATAACATATAGACGTCTTTTCCTGTGTCTGCATGTTCCTTTTTGATGAGTGCATAGTACTCTTTTGTGTGGGTTTTTAAAATTTTTTATTTGAGAGGCAAAGAGGCAGCAGAGGACATGAGCATCATAACCACTAGTCTAAACAAACACTCCTAATTGTGTGGTTTTGCCAGAAATTGTCTAACCAACTGCCTGTGAATGAGATATTTTGGGTGTTTCCAACTTTCCTCTATTACAAGCCACACAGATATGAGCACTCCCTGTACATACGAGAGTACTTCAAAAAGTTCATGGAAAATGAAATTGAAAGATGAGTTTATTTTTATGTGAAAAAATTTTAAGACATTGCTTGAAATGCCTACATTCCATTTCAGAGGGCCTGGGTTTGAGTCCTAGCTCTGGTTTTCCAATTCTAGCTTCCTGCTAATGCAACCCTGGGCGGCAGCAGACGATGGCTCAACTTGTTGGAGTCATGCCAACCGCACGGAGATCTGGATAGAGTTCTGGGCTCCTGGCTTTGGCTTGTTGCTTCTGGCATTTGGGGAGTGAATCAGCAGATGGAACAACTCTGTCTCTCTGCTTTTCAAATTTAAATAAAGTAAAAAAAAATTTTGAAATCCGTGCAGTTTTTCTCAGCACATTTTTCATGAATTTTTTGAAGATCCCATCATGGCTTTCAACATTCTTTGCACCAAAATAACCTTATCTTTTCATTCTACTTTCCAGGCCAGCACTGTGGCGCAGTGGGTTAACGCCCTGGCCTGCAGCGCTGGCATCCATGCGGGCACCGGTTCGAGTCTTGGCTGCTCCACTTACAATCCAGCTCTCTGCTATGGCCTGGGAAAGCAGTAGAAGATGGCCCAAGTCCTTGGGCCCCTGCACCCATGTGAGAGACTCGGAAGAAGCTCCTAACTCCTGGCTTCAAATTGGCACAGCTCTGGCCGTTGAGGCCATCTGGGGGATAAACCAGCAGATGGAAGACCTCTCTCTCTTTCTGCCTCTCCTCTCTCTGTGTAACTCTGACTTTCAAATAAATAAATAAATCTTTAAAAATAATAATAATTCTACTTTCCATGAAGTTTCTGAAGTACCCTGTATATCACTGTGTACGTATGAAAGTGCATCTCCAGGATGAACTCCCAGAAGACAATTTTGCTGAACCAATGGTGTGGACTCTTAACACTTTGACAGATATGATGAACAGTTGAACCCACTTACAGCCCCGTTAGCAGTGCACTTGAGGGCTTATCCCTCTCCTCCCAAGGGCCCCGCGTCTCCCGAGGAAGTAGCGTGGGCTGCGAAATCAGGCAGACTTACTCTGCATCCTGGCTCGGCCACTCCTCAGCCAGATGAACTCTTTTAAGTTACTAGGCCTTGGGGCCTCAGTTTTCTCACCTATAAAATGGAACAAAAAAAAAATCTATCTTCTGGGTAGGTGTGCTGTGATAATTAAGTGAACAGGCAGGTGAAGAACCTAGGACCCTGCCTGCTGGAACGCAGCAGCGCGGGACGAGCCACTTCTTGTGCTGGCTTCCCAGCCGTGCCGTCCTTGTGTGCGTCTGCTTCCCTTTGCTGTCTCCTCTCCCTGGAACCCCTCTTCTTCTCTTGGGGAATATTCTCCCAGAGAGCCAGTAGGAGACACACCCTGAGGCTATGACGATCAATTGCCTTTCCTTATTTCATGCATGCTTTCCGTGCATGTCATCAGAGAGGAGATGACGCTGCTCTTCAGCTTCCTTTTGAGAAATCTGGGCATCCATTGTCTCTTGGGTTCCAGGACTGATAGGCTCACCAGCTGATTCCTTAGAGCCATGTTGTGCAAATTCGCCAGCTTTAAAAGGTTATAGAGAATTGAGTCAGAAGTGACTTTTTTGGGGCCAGTATTGTGGTGCAGCAGGTTAAGCCACCGCTGTGACACCCACATCCCCCATACTGGAGTGCTGGTTGAAGTGTTAGCTGCCTTGCTTCCAAACCAGCCTTCTGCCTACACCTGCCGGGAGGCAGCAGATGATAGCTCAAGGCCTTGAGTCCCTGCCGCCCACAGGGGAGACCCAGATGGAGTTCCAGGCTCCTGGCTTTGGCCAGGCCCAGTCTTGGTTGCTGTGGACATTTCGGGGAGTGAACTAGGGCATGGAAGACCTTTCTCTGACCCTGTCTCTTCCTCCGTGTTGCTCTATCTTTCAAGTAAATAAAATAAATGAACTTTTTTTTTTAAAAAGAAAGAAGTGACTTTTATGGATTGTAGGGTGGCTGAGCATGTCCTCTGGAAGATTCTTGGAGAATTTTTCAAAAGGGGCTGTGTGTAACCGCCGCCACTCCTGCCACTGGCTCCTGATGCTCTACAGGGAGTGCGGAGAAGTAACTGGTAGCTTCTATTCATTCTCAGCCGATGTCAGCCCAACCAGCAGCGCTAGAATTACCAGGTGATGCTCGCGGCTGCGTCGTAATAAGGGCATCACCAGTAGAAATCCACAGTTCTCTGTTTCCCAAGAGCTCCTAGCCTGAACCACTGAAGACCAGAGGAGGGCAGCTTAGCTGGTTTGCTTCTCAGCAGCTCAACACCAAGGCCCACCCGCTCCCCGACAATGTTAGTCTTAAGTTCTGGAAGAACTAAAGACAAGATTCCTCTAACCAGGCCCATTAACTTACAGAAAAAAAAAAAAAAAAAAAAAAAAAAAAAAAAAAAAAAAAAAAAAAAAAACCAAAAACTGAACGCTGTGAAGAGGCGAGGGACACAGACACATCCAAAGACGCTCCCTTCTCTGGGTGGTGTCTGCTCTGCCCGGACCTTCTACAGCTGCTGGAAGGTAATTCAGCTCGAACAGCTCCGACGGCTCGGTGCCGTGGGGAACGAGCTGTGATGGCCTCTTCACCAAGGCCACCTGAAACCCACCCCAGCTGAGAAGATCTGTGTGAGCTTTGGCAGCAAGCTGATTCTAGTTTTAGCATGAAAGCCAATATCAGATCATTTGAATTTATTTTCCACTTCAATTTGCCCATCTGCTCCAGGACATCTGATTTAAATACATTTTATCAGAAGCTTTCCGCAGGCGCCAAGTTACCTAGCAACTCCAGGTTTCCTTTAGCGAGTTGTTCCCAGCGTAAGGAGTGTTCACAACTTGGGGAGGATGTGTTTTTTAGCCTTCAAAGTTTACGAAGCAAGAATTAAATATTGAGACTGCCATTCTCACTCTGCATGAATGTAGAACCTATTTAAATTGCATAGTCTTGGGGGCTGTATTTCTAAAAAGTTTTTAATTAACCTACATGACCATAAACTTACATAAAATAGTTGTGTTTAATTTGCAGTAATGAATCCAGGTACAGCATTGCTCAGCTCTGATTTATGGTCTTTAACAAAAATCTAAATTAGTGCTTTGTATGTTGTGTCTGCTTTGGTGGGCCAAAAAGACTTAGTGTTTCTGGACCTTGGCAACTACATCCCTTGGCCCTGTTAGGAGGGCGTAGACGGAGACCTGTAAGTGAAGATGGAGGGTTGAGCACACACAGAGGCATCACTATTCTCCACACAAATAGGAATGATAGGTAAAATACTTTTTTAAAAAATAAAGGTGGGGGCCAGCGCTATGGTGCAGCGGGTTAAAGATCTGGCCTGAAGCGCTGGCATCCCATATGGGCGCTGGTTCGAGTCCTGGCTGCTCCACTTCTGATCCAGCGCTCTGCTATGGCCTGGGAAAGCAGTACAGATGTCTCAAGTCTTTGGGCCCTGGACCATGTGGGAGACCCGGAAGAAGTTCCAGGCTACTGGCTTCGGATCGGTACAGCTTCAGCCCATTGCGGCCATCTGGGGAGTGAACCAGCAGATGGAGACCTCTCTCTCTCTCTACCTCTCTGTAACTCTGTCTTTCAAATAAATGAAATAAATCTTAAACAAAAAAAAAAAAAGGGTGTGCATTTTTTAAGGATTTATTTTTTATTTATGTGAAATGCTGGGTTACAGAGAGAAAGGAAGAGAGATGAAGAGACAGAGACCTTCCATCTGCTGGCTCACTCCCCAAATGGCCACAACGGCCAGGGCTGGGCCAGGCTGAAGCCAGGAGCCAGGAGCTCCTCCCCATGCAGGTGCAGGGCCCAATTACTTGGGCCATCTTCTGCTGCTTTCTGAGGCATATTAGCAGGGAGCTGGATCAGAAATAGAGCAGCTGGGATTCAAACCAGTGGCCATATGAGATGCTGGCAGTTTTACCTGCTGTGCCACGATGCTTATCTCAGGAAAGTATTAAATATATGTATGCATATATAAATACATGGCCCCAGTCTAGAATGAAAAAGAACTGGATCAGAAATGGAAAGGAAAACCCAGTGGTTAGCCAGAACTGAAGCTGTACAAGCTATGGGAAACCAAAATGAATAGGGCCACCAGGGTTGGTGGTGCAACACTCACCTAGGAACAGGTACCCATCACCACTGAATGTGGTGGGAAACTAGGACTGGGCTCTCTCTCAGTAAGCAGGAAGTCAAAACTTCTTTGCCTGCTTGTGAACAGGAGCAAAAATCACTTTATTCGTTACCCAAGGTTGCCACCAGACATGTCCTGTTTGTTACGCCCAGTGAAATTATTATTCAAGAATAATGATGAACTAATCATATTTTCAGAAAGGACTCTGGAAATTTACATTCCTCAGATGATCACAAATCCAAATAAGTAGTTAGCACAATGATACTAACCGTGACACTACTAATAATTTCTGTTCTCAACACAAATTGAGACTAAAATTCTAGACAATTATGGAGGCAATTAGTTGGAGGTGGAAGAATGGGTGATTTGGGGGACAGTCACATTTTTCTTTCTAAGGTTTTTATCTTGTTTGGAAGGATAATAAGATCTGATATAATTTGGGTATTTTCGAAAGTGTTAACATAAATATACACGTAGGTGCGTGAAGGACACGAGCTGTGTTTGTGACTGAGCTCTGAGAGCCCAGGACTCCAGCTCATGTTAAGGAGACAGAAGGTAGAGGAAGCGGTGAGCAAATCATTTTCCATCAACAACAAAAGCGAAAGTAGGAGATGGAGACTCCCAAGCCTATAAAGAAGCCAAACTGCCAACATCAGAGCAGACAGGGCCAATGGGATGAGACAGCGTGAGGAAAGGCATGGGCTGCCAGGGGCTGTGTTGCTGCTGCTTGGGCCCGAGTCAAGCACCCCTCCTCCCCGATTGAGACAGCAATCCTTACAGCACTGGGTCTCCAGAGCCTTCCTGCTGGGGTCTCTGGGCCTGACCCCTCACCCCTTCTCATCCCCATTCCTATGCTTCACACTCACTGGAGCTACTGAGAATAGATTCGATCTTAGTGTCCTTAAATAAATCCTTTTTTAAAAAAGATTTATTTATTTATTTGAAAAGTAGAGTTATAGACAGTGAGAGAGACGGAGAGAAAGGTCTTCCTTCCGTTGGTTCACTCTCCAAATGGCTGCAATGGCCAGAGCTGCGCCGATCTGAAGCCAGGAGCCAGGAGCCTCTTCTTGGTCTCCCACTCGGGTGCAGGGCCCAAGCAGTTGGGCCATCTTCTACTGCTTTCCCAGGCCACAGCAAAGAGCTGGACTGGAAGTGGAGCAGCCGGGACTAGAACTGGAGCCCATAGGGGATGCCAGCGCCACAGGCGGAGGATTAACCTACTGCGCTAGAGCGTCAGCCCAATAAATAAATCTTTAAAAAAGTTTTTTCCCATGAACTTAAAAAATGTCTTTTACTGTATTTACTTGAAAAGTGGGGGTTGAGGGGAGGGCACCTGTGTGCTGGTTCACTTCCCAGTTGCCCACCACAGCCAAGGCTGGACCAAGCTGAAGCCAGGATCTGGGAACTCAATTCAGCCTTCCACATGGGTGGCAAGAACCCAACTACTTGAGTCATCAGCACTGCTTCCGAGGGTGCCTGCTGGTAGGCAGCTGGAACTGGGAGCAGGGTAAGTACTTAAACTCACGCATTCTGATGTGGGATGTGGGTGTGGCAAGCCATTTCTTTAGCAGGCTCCAAAAGCTACCCCTTCATCCTTTAAAATCACCTGTGACAGGCCGGCGCCGTGGCTCAACAGGCTAATCCTCCGCCTTGCGGCGCCAGCACACCGTGTTCTAGTCCTGGTCGGGGCAACGATCCTGTCCCGGTTGCCCCTCTTCCAAGCCAGCTCTCTGCTGTGGCCAGGGAGTGCAGTGGAGGATGGCCCAAGTGTTTGGGCTCTGCACCCCATGGGAGACCAGGATAAGCACCTGGCTCCTGCCATCGGAACAGCGCGGTGCGCCGGCCGCAGCGCGCCTACCGCGGCGGCCATTGGAGGGTGAACCAACGGCAAAGGAAGACCTTTCTCTCTGTCTCTCTCTCTCTCTCACTGTCCACTCTGCCTGTCAAAAAAAAAAAAAAAATCACCTGTGACAATCAATTTTCTTCTGCTGGGTGCCAGAATATGTACCAGATTTTCCTTACCCACTGCAGCTGGCTGAAGGAAGGCCTTCAGAGGGAGTGCTCTGGTGTCAGGCCGCTAGCCAGGATAAGGCCACGTGATGGCAGAGTGAAAAGACCAAGTCGGCACGCACAGTCAGGCTACTTGGCCGAAAACAGCTCTGCAGCAGGCTCTTCAAAACGACCAGGAAGGGCAGACTGCCCCAGCCACTGTAGGTCATGCTCACGTCCTCTTTCCCCTAACTCACTCTACACATTCACTTCGTCTCAGGAAGAATTTCCTAACATAATATTGATCATAACAGGGTCATTGAGCCTCCTCATGGAGGAACGCTTCGCTCCCCAGGAGACATTTGGCAGTTTCTAGAGCCGTTGTTCATGGTCATGACTGGTGTCAAGTGCCACTGGTATCTACCGAACAGAGGCCAGCGATGCTGCTGAAGATCCTACCAAGTCCAGGGCAGTTCCCTTGCCCAGTAAAGGAGGACCCAGCCCAGGGTGAGAGGTTCGGAAGCCACAACCTTGGTTTGGTAATATAGGTTGTATTTTTATTATGTAACTTTGCTAAGTAACTTATTAGAGTATCCCTTATATAACCATTCGCAATCCCGAGTTTTGAGTTTTCGTAAGCCTACCTGGAAACTTCAGACTCGGACATGAAGTTCAAGAGCCTTCCAGATTGGTTCCTGCGCTCTCCAGCTTCACTCACGACTGAGTACCTTATGCTACGCAACACTGAACGTCCCACTGCTCCCGGGAACGCCTTTCGCGTCTTTGTGTGGCCTCCTCTCTGATGAGAACACCCTGCTCAGAGAGAGGATCTGAATCAACTGCTCCCATAAGCAGCGCATTTCCAATTACTTTTACAGACTTGGCCCAACGGAAGCCTCACCTGACGGCCTCTCCTCTTCCGTGCACACCTGTCCCTCAGACGGGCCACTCTTGTCCCCGTTTTAGCACTTGCTCGTCTACCTCTCCGACCGCGCTGAGAGTTTGGAAATCTGTTAGGCTGGTTTGTATGGCCAGGCACACTGTGGGTGCTCAACAATTACCTGTCAAGTGCTTGCATGTGTGTACACACACGTGTGTGAGTGCATGCACTTGTGCATGGGTGTACGCACACACACACACACACATGCAAACACACACACGCAAACACACACACAGACACACAAACACACACACACGCATTTGCCGAAGCAAAAGGCTGAGAGGAGACTGCATCACCATCGCACAAGGTTACTCTTCTCAGAAGCTTGCCTGGTGTTCCTGTGATATGAATTTGGCTCAGGATTCAAAGGACTGGGGCTGGTGTTGTGGTGCACCAGGTTAAGCCGCCATCTTTGACGTGATGCCTGCATCCCACGTTAGAGTGTGCTTCTTTTTTTGTTTTTTTTTTTGTTTTTTTTTTTTTTTTTTTTTTGACAGGCAGAGTGGATAGTGAGAGAGAGAGACAGAGAGAAAGGTCTTCCTTTGCTGTTGGTTCACCCTCCAATGGCCGCCGCGGCCAGCGCATCTCGCTGATCCGAAGCCAGGAGCCAGGTGCTTCTCCTGGTCTCCCATGCGGGTGCAGGGCCCAAGGACTTGGGCCATCCTCCACTGCCTTCCCAGGCCATAGCAGAGAGCTGGCCTGGAAGAGGGGCAACCGGGATAGAATCCGGCGCCCCAACCGGAACTAGAACCTGGTGTGCTGGCGCCGCAAGGTGGAGGATTAGCCTGTTAAGCCACGGCGCCGGCCTAGAGTGTGCTTCTGATCCAGCTTCCTTTTAATGGGTCCGTGAAAGCAGTGGATGATGCTCCATGCTCTTGGACCTTCCACCCACATGGGAGACTCAGAGGGAATTCCTGGTTCCTGGCTTTGGCCTGGCTCAGCCCTATCCCAGCCCTGGCCATCAAGGCCATCCCATATGGGTGCTGGTTTGAGTCCCGGCTGCTCCGCTTCTGATCCAGCTCTCTGCTATGGCCTGGGAGAGCAGTAGAGGATGGCCCAAGTCCTTGGGTCCCTGCACCTGCGTGGGAGACTGGGGAAAAAGCTCCTGGCTCTTGGCTTTTGATCAGTGCAGCTCTGGCCCTTGTGGCCATCTGGGGAGTGAACCATTGGATGGAAGACCTCTCTCTCTCTCTCTCTCTCTCTCTCTCTCTGTCACTTTGCCTTTCAAGTAAATAAGTAAATCTTTATGAAAAATTCAAAGGACAAAAATGAAAAAAAAAAGAAAAGAAAAACCAGGTAGAATAAGTATTCAAATGCTGAACTGAAAGATTGTCAAGCAACACATGGTACATCCCCACCTGAAGGGCACTTCGCACAATGTTCCAGAACTGTCCACGGAATGGGATTTCATCAAAAGCACAATCAAGTTGCCCGCGTCTTTCCCAGCATGTGCCCAGCACTGGCCAAGGCTTCCTGAAGCCTCTCACCAGCTGTGGGGGGTGGGGGAGCAGCCTGTGCCTGGACGCACGCAAGCAGGGGCTGCACGGGGAGAGCAGCAGCGCTTGCTCATCAGATGGGCGCATCCCTCAGCTGACACCTGCCGAGGGCTACCAGGCTCCAGGTACTCTTCCACACTCATGATTTCTTCAGCCCTTGAAGCTCTTGAATTACAGTTCACACGGAGCTGCCGTGATCCTCATCCTCCACCATGCTGTCCTACGTCTTCTTAGCTTACTGATCCCTGGCCAGGTTCTTCACATGTTGGAGGGTCTGAGAGGAGCCACAGATTAAGATGTATGTTATGCATATATAAAAGCTTAGGAGCCAACACGGAGTGCGTGACACTGTGGGGCAAGAAGAGGAGCCATCTACCCCTCCACCCCTGGTAAGCTCCCTGTGGCAATGTCATATAGTGGTCAGGAGTGTGAGCTTGGGGCCGGCGCTGTGGCACAGCGGGTAAAGCCGCCACCAGTAGTACCAGCATACCATATGGGTACAGGTTCGAGTCCCTGCTGCTCCACTTCTGATCCAGCTCTCTGCTTTGGCCTGGGAAAGCAGTGGAAGATGGCCCAAGTGCTTGGGCCCCTGTACCCATGTGGAAGACCCAGAAGAAGCTCCTGGCTCCTGTCTTCAGATCGGAGCAGCTCTAACCATTGCAGCCAATTGGAGAGTGAACCAGCAGATGGAAGACCTCTCTCTCTCTCTGCCTCTCCACTCTGTGTAACTCTGACTTTCAAATAAATAAATAAATAAATAAATCTTTTTTAAAAAGTGTGAGCTTGGGGCCTGTGCTATGGCACAGTGGGTTAAGGCATGCTTGAGATGCTTCTGTCTTTCCCTGTCTCTCTTTGTAATTCTGCCTTTCAAATAAATAAAATAGAGATTTGTTTCTTTATTTGAAAGGCATTACAGAGAGAAAGAGGGACAAGGAGAGGAAGAGGGAGAGGGAGAGAGAGAGAGAGAGAGAGAGAGATCTTCCATCCACTGGTTCACTCCCCAAATGGCCACAATGGCCAGTGGTGGGTCAGTCCAAAGCCAGGAGCCAGGAGCTTCTTCCGAGTCTCCCACATGGTTGCAGGGGCCCAAGGACTTTGGCCATCTTCTACTGCTTTCCCAGGCCCATTAGCAGAGAGATGGATTGGAAGTAGAGCAGCCAAGCAGTGACTTAACCCACTGTGCCATGACATAGGCCCCAAAATAAATCCAAAAAAAAAAAAAAAAAAGTGTGAGCTTTGCATCAGGCCTACCAAACTTTTCAGAGCCTCAGTTTGCTAGTCTGTAAAATGGGGATGATAATAATATCCATATCATGGAGTGTTCTGTCAGTAAGTTGTGTAGCTTAGTCCTGGCCTGGTGAACTCCAGCTCGATTTCCTTAGTGAAGCCATTATTAAGTTCTGGATCTTCCCAGGTTTTGTGGTTGTTTGTTTTTATCCACTGGGTTGTTTCCAAAATGCCTACCAGAGGGAGGGTTGGGCCAGGACTGAAGGTGGGAACCCAGGAACTCAACCTGGGTCTCCGATGGGGGTGGCAGGGATCCAACTATTTGAAGTGTCACCGCTGCATGCCAGGGTTTGCGTTCCAAGGAAGCTGGACCTGGGAGTAGAGCTGAGACCCAAACCCAGGTACTCGATATGGGAAGCAGGCATCCCGACCAGCAGTTCAACTGCTGGGCCAAATACTTGCTCTACTTGCCCTGTTTTTTAATGAACACAGTGTGTGTTATACAGGAAGTGCTCAATAAATAGTAGCTCTTGGTAGAAACAGCAATGGCAGGGGCAGTGGTAGCATTTGTAGCAACACTAGGGGCAGCAGGTACAGCTGAGCTGGGATGCAGACTACAGGTTCTGATGGCTGCTCAGTTCTCGTTCCAAAATCTCGAAATGGGGCTTTGGTGCCTGTCCCCATTTCTGCTTTGTGGTGGGGAGATGCAGGACCTGAGACCTCCAGTGTCCCTCCCTTTGAAGAGAGAGAAGTTAGACCAGTGGCAATTTGGGAAGTGGATGTGAACTCCATGGGTGTTGCACTCTTTACTGCGAAAAAGACATTGGGAAGATGATGTGAGAGCCATGGAAAGACTCAGAAGCCCTAGCTTACCTAGGTCTGGGCCAGTGAATGCCTATATTTGGAGATAGTTACTTTTTAAAATTTTAAAATGTTGTTTTTTTAAAAGGCAGAGTTACAGAGAGAGGTGGGGGTTGGGGTGGGGACAGGAGAGAGAGAGAGAAAGATCTTTCATTTGCTGGTTCACTCCCCAGATGGCTGCAGTGGCCAGAGCTGGGCCAGGCCAAAGCCAGGAACCAGGAACTTCTTTTGGGTCTCCCGTGTGGATGGCAGGGACCCAAGCACTTGGGCCATCTTCCACTGCTTTCCCAGGCATATTAGCAGGGAGCTGAATTGGAGGCACAGCAGCCGGGATTCAAACCGGTGCCCATATGAGATGCCTGAAGCTCCACAATGCCACTCCCTGGATTGTCATAGTTTGGATGACAAACCATCTTGTCACTTCAGGTACAACACTCACCACTCTTAATTATAGTCATTTAAACTTAGACCAAATTGCACAGACTCCAAACTATATTCAACTGTTATTAAAAAAAAAAAAAAAGCAGCTGTGGGGTGGGCATTATGGCACAGAGGGGCCAAGCCCCACTAGAGTCCCTGGTTTGCATCCCTGCCCCAATCCAGCTCCCTGCGTATGCATCTGGGAGGCAACTGCTGATGGCCAGGTTCTTGGGTTCCTGCTACCCACGTCCATGGGAAACCCACATGGAGTTTCAGCTTCCTGGCTGAGGCCTGGCCCAGCCCTAGCGGTTGCAGGCATTTGGGGACTGAACCAGCAGATGGAAGATCTCTGTCTCTGTCACCTGCCTTTCAAACATTTTAAATAAATAATAATTGACGATAATATGTCAATGTCATGAGCATAAATAAAGTCCCTCAATCATCACTTTCTTACTTCCCTGAGTATCTGGAGTGTGAAATCAACATCATTCCTTCCTGCAGAAATCTATAAATGGTACTTGTTGTCGATCTGTGTGTGAGCTTGGGGGAAGAGGAATTGGAAATAGGGGTGGGGGTGTGGGGGTGGGGTGGGGGCCCGACTCTCTCTGCATCCTCAGCTTTTGTCCCGGGTGCAGACCGGAGGGGGAGCGAGCAGCAGGTCCGCAGTCAGCCTGCACTTGGCGTGGGCGCAGAGAGTCCTACTTTGGCATCAGCTGCTCCACACTCCGCAAATCAATCGCAGCTGCCAGGACCAACTGGTGCCTCCTGGAGGTCTATAAAAAATGTTTTTCCAGCTGTGAGCGCCTGGGCCGTCATCGCTCTGCTGTTTGGCCACCTTCTCTCTCGCTGGCCCGCTGGCAGCACCAGGCAGGGCGGCCAGACCGCAGCCGCCCCTCCCAAGCCCGGCCGCCGCCCCTCCCCCCCGCAGCAGGCTGATGTCAGATCATCAAAGGCTCTGCGGCTGGCCCCGCCTTGACCATCATTCACCTCACAGGCCTTTAGAATTTTCACTAGTCACAGGAGACGCCAGGAGAAAATTTGCGGCCCCTGAGGGCGACCCAGGGGTGGTTAATAGCCAGGGAGGGTGACCAGAAAGGGGGAAGTTTAGTGGGCTGTGGTTCCCAATTGTTTGGCTAACAGCTGGAGGTTGACCTTGAGCTTGCGTCTGCCACATGGTGGAGGCACCAGCCGGGCAGCAGGTTCCGAGGCGTCAGGAATAATGGAACTTGAAAATGCAAATGGTTTTAATGACTACTTCTCCTCTCGTGTGGCGTGTGAAGTTTACAGAGGAAAGTGGCTCTCTGCTTGCTCTGGTCCTGCGGAGCCCTCCACCTAATGTCTGAGTTTCTTGGCAAACTTGATCTTCCTAGCTCTTAGGGAAGCACCTCAGGCTGTGACTTGATCCCAGCTCAGAGCTGTAGCTGGGCCTTTGGTGAGAGCCATTATCTGGTCACAGACTTCCCTGGCCCCGGAGTGAGTCTGAGTGGAAGAGACTGCTGGGCTGTACTGGAACAAGGACAGAAGCCCCTGCCATTTTAGCTCCTTGCCTGAAAGTAGATAAAATTCCCTTTCACCCCTTCCCCCTGCCTTCTCTCAGGAGACCAGCTCAGCCCCCACCCTGCATTGTTCCCGCCCCCCCCCCCCCCCAGCACCCCCTGCATTCTTTTCCAGGTTTGAAAGCCCAGAGAAGCTTGGAAAATCTGTATAGAAAAATTCACCTCCGTCTACTGCCTCCCAGCCCCCTCTAGACCCCCAGCCCACCCTACATATATATAAGGCCCGGCCCGCTGTGGGGCTGGGCCCTCTGCCACCTGTTCAGTCTCTGTGCCTGCTGGCAGTTGGCCACCTCTGTGCACTTATGTATCTTTCTTGAATAACTTCCTTTTGGCTGTGCGTTCCTATCCTGTCTCTCCCTCCAGGCCGTGTGCCCTGTTGGGGCTGGTTTGCAGCACCGCTGCCCCTCCTAGTCCCGCTGGAGAACAGCGCCCGGAGCCGGCGCAGGGGAGGACGGGGCAGGCGACTGGCAGGCCTGCTGCTCTCTCACTTCACTGCCTCGGTCACTACCGGTCCTCCCTTCTAAGATGGCAGCTTGGGGAGCGGGCATTTAGCATACTGGTTACGATGCCTGTGACCCACATGGGAGTCCCTGGGTTTGATACCTGGCTCCAGCTCCTCACTCCTGCTTCCTGCTAATGCGGACCCCAGGAGGCAGCAGCAAAGGCCCCCTGCCACCCCTGTGGGAGACTTTGGTGAGTTCCTGGTTTCTAGCTTTAGCCTGTTTCAGGCCCTTACCATCTGAGGAGTGAACCAGAGGATGGGAGATCTCTGTCTCTGCCTCTCAAATAAATAAAAACTTGAAACAATAAAATGCAGCTTAGGAGAGAACTAGTGCTGTTCCTGGATAACGATTCAGTTCCTGGATCCAATTTGTCCAGTAGCTGACCACGTGGAATTTAATCTCGGCTGTAAATTCTGAACCCCAGCCTGTGTGGGTGATGCTTGACTAAATTTCCTATCCCCTTAAAGGGGTTTGGACGAAGATAGGAACAGTCCTTATCTATAAAGATATCTTAAAATGCGTTTCTAAAAAGATATAGATATCTTTATAAAAAGGTCTTTATCTATATCATAAAATGTACAAGACTGAGTAAGTCTCGTAGATTGTTGTAACGTTGATTCCTAAGTCATCAACAGTGTTTTGTAAACTGCAAATATACAGATGTGAGTGGTGCTGCTGCGGTTTTTATTTTCTTCTGTAGAACTGACTGTAGGAGAAAAATCATGTACCTACAGGAAGCCCTGGCTTTGCCACATGGCTGTTCACAATCCTTCCAGCGGTCACAGTTGTGCAGTTTGGCTTGCCCTGGACGCCGCTGGAGAGACAGATCAGAGCTATGAGTATCTTAGAGTGGGCTCTGGAAACAAAATCCAGTTTAGAACAAATGATAAGGAATGTGACACTTTGATTTTCAGTGGTAAGGTCTACAAACAGAGTGAATCAGTGGACAACTATTATTAGCTGCAGAGTCTTTCACCACCCATTAACTGTGGGGTCCCCGCCAACAGGCTCTGCCTAGGACAGTGGCTTCAGAGGTGCTTCCAGTTTGCACAAACAAGAAAAAAAATTGAACCTGGAAACTCTTTGAATATAGCATGGTGCTGAGATCTCTTTTGCCACTACTTTTTAAATCTACACACCTTCTCATATGCTTAAATTATTTTTACCGAACAGCAGGCTTAGGCGCTGAACCTGGATTTCTACAGCTGTTCTTGGAAGAAGGCCTTGCAAGCATCTCATGGTAATTGTTTCAGAAAGGAAAAACTTGGTGGTGGAGCCACAGACCATTGTCCCAACGGAGAAGGAATCAGCCTGCATTGGTGAGAAAGTGGTTAACCCGCAGGCGGACACGACTGCTCAGGACATTTTGCAAATTTACATTTACGTTCTGTGATTCCATATTAAACTGAGCAGCCAGGCACATAGAAGGTAAAGCCCTCTTTTAATTAACCCTCTTGGTGTGGGTCCGTGTGATTAAATATGACGGAGCTGCTCCTGGGGTTTCTGCTACTGAAAATACTAACAATAATCATTTGTTTTGTTTTTATATTTAAACACATTATTGCATAGCTTGGTGCAGAGATAATTACCAATTTTATCTCCTGTGTTTTTCTAATGTTCATTAATAACAATAAAGGGTTGTAGGTTAAAAACTCATTTAATTGCCTTTATGTTAATGACATTATGAATAGCCTTAGCTACAAGATTCTAATTCTGCCCAGTGTCCTCCATCTCACTGGAGCCCCAGGAGGGCTGCTCATTTTATCAGCATTACGGATTCAGAGTTTTTCCTTGCAGGTGGGTTTTTGTACATAATCAGAATTAATGCACAACACATTTTGCAAGGAATGGAGTAGAAGCACTTGGAATAAGTAATTAACTAGAGTGCCCAAGGAAATATGCCTGAGCATTTTTTTAGCATATTCATAAAACATTAAGAACAGTCATAAACACAGTAGAAACAATTTCCTGGTAATGTGCTTTTAGACTATTTTCTGGCTCCTCTTTTTTTTTTTCCTCACATAGGGAAAAATTTTTTTCTCTTTTTTTAAAACTGAAAATCCCAGGGATGCAAATAAAAAACCAAGATGTACTTCTGAGCTGTTGCAACCAAGCTGGCAGGAGTCTGGGTACCATTTCCCTTGCTGCCCCTGCCCCCACCTCCATCAGGTACTTTATCAGTCGAGAAAAGGATCGAATGAGGCTTGCAACACCCCAGGAGATGTGACTGCCTCCATGACCCCTGATCTCTAGCCCTTAACCTGTTCATGTGGAAGAGAATGGCCCGGGGGAGCCAGAGGAGGCAAGAAGCAAAGGCCTAGGGCAGTGGATGTAGAGGTGGGCCGCTCGGCTCCTCTCCTGCAGACACACTCATCCCTCTTACTCTGCACGGCCAATGGTCGACCCCTTCTCCTTGAGTTATCAAGGTCATGCCTTATCCCCTCACCCCAGTACTCTGCAGATAAATAACTGGCCCCCTCATCCCAAGGTGGGATAACTCAGAAGGGCCCTCCTGGGATCAGTGCACCCTGTGGGATTGGGCGAGGTCATTGTCCTGCACCCCACTTCCGGCCTCACAAATTTCCCAGGGAGTGCTTCCTGGCCAACCTCCTATGCACAAATCTCAGAGTGGTTTTCCCAGGGACCCCAACCCCTCACTGGTCCAGTCTCTGCTGGGCACTGAAGCAGCAGGTGCTCCCAGAATTCTCTGAGCCTGTTGGTCTCTTACGTTGCATTGTGTACAGAATGTACCAGAAGCAGGGTGCAGATTCTGTTCCCTCGCACTGAGCCAGACTCACATGAGCTAAGGTATATGAAACGTCTTCAAATCCCGGACCTTGGAGTTAGACGGTGGATTCCCATATTGCCGGCAGTTGTCGGATGAGAAACTTAACTCTGTTGCTCCTCAGCTTTCTCATTTGGAAAGTGGAGCTGATCCCACAGGTAATGTTTGTATGGTGTTTAGTGCAGGCGCCCAAACCATAGCAATGCTCAATGGATTCCATAACTCACCGTTCCCTCTTCATCTTCATACCAGCTTTGCCTGGGGGGAGTAGGACTCTGGACACCGCAAGCAGTCTTCTGTACCTCAGGATGGAGGTTTCTTTCTTTTTTTTTTTTTAAGATTTTATTTATTTGAGAGGTAGAGTTACAGTGAGAGGGAGAGAGAGAGAGAGAAAGGTCTTCCTTCCGTTGGTTCACTACCCAAATGGTTGCTACGGCCGGCGCTGCACCCATCCGAAGCCAGGAGCCAGGTGCTTCTTCCTGGTCTCCCATGTGGGTGCAGGGGCCCAAGCACTTGGGCCATCCTCCACTGCTTTCCCAGGCCACAGCAGAGGGCTGGATTGGAAGAGGAGCAGCCAGTACTAGAACCGGTGCCCCTATGGGATGCTGGCACCGCAGGTGGAGGATTAACCTAGTGTGCCACGGTGCCGGCCCCAGAATGGAGGTTTCTAACAGCCCTGGTTTGGGGTACCAGTGGTCACAGCAGCATCACACACAATAGCTAAAATGTGGAAGCAATCCAAGTGTCCATCAACAGATAATAGAGAAGCAAAATGTGGTGTGTATGTGTAATGCACTATTGTTCAGCTTTAAAAGGGAAGGAAATTTTGACATGTGCCCACCATGGATGAAACTTGAGGGTGTCATACTAAATGAAATAAAGAGATCACAAAAACCACTGGGGCTGGGTGTTTAGCCTGGCAGCTAAGACATCTGAGTCCCATATTGGAGTGCCCGGATCCAGTGCTTGGCTCCGGCTTCCTCGGAGTGCAGACTCTGGGGGGCAGCAGTGGTAGCTCAGATTGTTGTTAGGTTTCTGCCATCCATGTGGGAAACCTGGATTGAGTTCCTGGCTCCTGGCTTCAGCCCTGGCTGTTGCAGGCCCTTGGGAGAGCGAACCAGTGGATGGATGATCTCTCTCTCTCTCTCTTTCTTCCCTCCCACCACTCATTTCAAATAGTACAAAAGAGAAACACTGTATGACTGCACATCTAAGAGGTAGTTAGAACAGTCCACATCAGAGAGAGAGAGAAAGTGAGATGATGGTTGTGGGGCTCAGGGCTGGGCGTTGCTGTTGAATGGGTGTAGAATTTCAATTTTACAAGATGAAAAATGTTCTGAGGACAGATGGTGGCTATGGTTGCACAAAGTTATGAATGCATTCGACACCACCGAACTGTACACTTAAAAATGGCCAAGATGGCTGGCGCCGTGGCTTAACAGGCTAATCCTCTGCCTTGCAGCGCCAGCACACTGGGTTCTAGTCCCGGTTGGGGCACCGGATTCTATCCCGGTTGCCCCTCTTCCAGGCCAGCTCTCTGCTATGGCCCGAGAAGGCAGTGGAGGATGGCCCAAGTGCTTGGGCCCTGCACCCCATGGGAGACCAGGAGAAGCACCTGGCTCCTGCCATCGGATCAGCGTGGTGCGCCGGCTGCAGTGGCCATTGGAGGGTGAACCAACGGCAAAAAGGAAGACCTTTCTCTCTGTCTCTCTCTCACTATCCACTCTGCCTGTCAAAAAAAAAAAAAAAAGGCCAAGATGGTGAAGTGCGTTCTGTGTATTTTACCACACTAAAAACAATTGGGAAAAAACTGCCATCAGAATAAATATGCAACATGAAATCCCTTTATTCTTACTCAAAAAAAGAGAAAAAAAGAATAAGCTGTTCTTCTCGGAGGCCAGCATGCAACGTGAATGGGACCCCACACCAAGCTCCTTGGCAGGAAGAACCAGAACACTCACAAGGTCCCAGGTGACTTTGAGCGAGGCTGCTACCTTTCATTCTTCCAAACACTGGCAACGAGAGGTGGGCAATGATAGTAGTTTGCCATGCACCTGGGTCCTTTAACGATTAGCCCTTAATTTAATTCTCATAACATCCTTAATTAGGGAGTATCATTACGCCCGTTTTACAGCTGAGAAAACTTAGGTTTAGAGAGGTTAAGCAACTTGCCCCAGGTTTTATAGCTAACAAGTTTCAAACCAAAAATACTTGCCTTTAACCACACTTCACAGAGAATTTCAAGGCTTGGAAATTTATTTAAATTATTTAAAATTATTCCCAATGTCAATGTTTCCTAGCCAATTAGATACCCTGTTCTTTTTAATAAAGGGATCAAAAAATACATGTCCCATCCAAAGGCCATTTTATAGTGGGCCTGGTGCTAATGACATTTCAAAGTGGAGTCAAAACGTCCTAGCGCTTTAGCCAACAGAGGCTTTGCTTTTCCTATGGCCCTGAACTCGGCAACATAGCTCCTCTGGCCCTAAAATGAAAGAAGGGCGCTTTGAAAGCCCAGTTGAAGCGACATGGAAGAATCATTCTAACTGAATCCGAATCTGTCTTTTAAATCTTCCATAGATTTGCCCGCAAATAAATTTTGAGAGTCTTGTCTCAAACCTCTCTTCTCTACAGCCTAGACTGTCAGCTCCATGAGGACAAGGCTGATCCACCCCCATGTGCTTAGCACCCCCTGGTGCGCAGCCCAAAGCAGGTGTTCCACTGGGTATTTGGTAGCTTCCTCTGCTCTGTCTCCCTGCCAGCTGATCGGTATCCATATTCATTCCAAGAGCAAACAGCCTAATTTTCCATGTTCCTGAAGGCCCGTCGTTAGCACAGAGGTCTTTGCCCGTTCAGCTGAGCAGGGTGGAGTCCCGTTGTACTGAAGCCTGCGCCGGGCAGTCCTCTTTCTCAGTCTCCGACACGTGTGCCCGTGGGGAGTGGGGACCTGTACTGTTCCCTAATGGCAACCCCAATGAAAACAACATAAATGAAGAGGAAAGGGCTATTTATATCAAGTGCTACTAATTAAATGAGAAATAATGGGCCCTGCTGAGAGAGGATACAGGCGGAGAGAGCAAGAAAAACTTGCTGCCAGGAAAATCTAGCAGACAACGGGACAGTTTTCCTAGCGGGATAATTATGACTCCTGGAGTAGATTGTCCAAGGCAAGATGAGCTAAGTACCAGGAAAGTGTAATGCGCTTCCAACCCTATTATCAATGATGCTTTCAGACGCCAGCTTCGGGTCACAGATTCTGAATACACTAAGTGCTTAATTCCATGCTGCCCTTTCACCTCAAAGATCTCAGGGTAAGAGAAAAATGTGTGTGCCAGTCCAGTGCTCCCCGCTTCCACTCCGCTCTGGAATAAATGATAGGAGGAGGAAATGACAGCTCCCACTCTGCTTTTCCAAATCACAGAAGGCGATTTCCATTCCAAACAGCTCCGAGAGCAACAACGTGGTCATCGTACAGCCTGTGAAGATGTCCCCCACCCCCGCCTTGATTTTCTCCAGAATTATTTCTGAAACAGGAGATGGGTGGCGTGGAGGGGAGCGTCGCCTATTTAGAAAATCAATGCAGATTGAGGTTTCATAAAGAGATGTTGATTTACACGCTGCTGCATTGAAAACGACTTGCTTTCTCATTAGTGGGACTTGGTTCATGGCTAGGATACAAAGAAGACAATTTAAAACATACTTGCAGAGTGAAGGTTGACTTTCAGTTTGTCCTTGGAAGACATGGGGCCGAAGAAGAATTCACAGAGAAGCCGAGCTGCAAAATCCCAGGTGCACCAGAACAATGTGTCCGACTCCGGGGCAGAGAGACCTGGGTTTGAATGCAGTCACACGCCGAGGTAGTTATGGCACCCCATCCAAGCACTTACCTCCTCTAGGTCTTGTGGCTCTCATCTGTGCCATGTAGATAACCAAAGAAGTGCCTCTGTGGTGGCTGGGAGCACTCGGTGACACACGTGTACTTCCATGTGTGTCTGGTCCATAAATGCAATAGATGTTGTCCAGTTGAGTCGGGTTCTGGGTCACTGGTGGCTGCTTTGGTGATGCAAACGATGGCTTCTGTTTGAAAATTTCTCACAGTTTTACTTTTTTTTTTTTTTTTTGACAGGCAGAGTGGATAGTGAGAGAGAGACAGAGGGAAAGGTCTTCCTTTTTGCTGTTGGTTCACCCTCCAATGGCCGCTGCGGACGGCGCATCTCGCTAATCCAAAGCCAGGAGCCAGGTGCTTCTCCTGGTCTCCCATGGGGTGCAGGGCCCAAGCACTTGGGCCATCCTCCACTGCCTTCCCGGGCCATAGCAGAAAGCTGGCCTGGAAGAGGGGCAACCGGGATAGAATCCGGCGCCCCGACCAGGACTAGAACCCGGTGTGCCAGCTCTGCAAGGCGGAGGATTAGCCTGTTAAGCCACGGCGCCGGCACAGTTTTACATTTTTTAAATCATGTATCATTTGTGGAATGAGGACCGAGAAAGGCCATCTGGAGCCCATTTGTTGCCTTCAGTGAGCTTTCAAACTAACTGGGTCAATGATATAGGGACGTGAATCTATTAAGGAAAACGAAGAGAGCACTGGATGGAAAGGTAAGCAAAGATGGTGGCCGGAGGAAGGCAGCGGCCCTGACGAGGGGGTGGGGATGGCAGGGAGAGGCCCCAGACGGGAGCAGTGGGAAATACTTCGGAGGAACTGGGACTGGCAGGGCCCGGGGGTCCATGTGGACCTTGAGGAGAGTGGTGAGTGGCGGAATGGGGAAATCACACTGGATCTGCTCCTGAGCGACGCTGGCTGTCCAACAGGCAAGGTTCCTTGGGAGGGCCTCTCCTGAGTGTGTGCTGGCTTCTCTTTATGACAACGGATGGATTATATTCTCAAGGACTCCTGGATACGCTTCTCAGTCATTCGCGTTTATTGAGCACATATTACGTTCCAGGCACCAGGGATATCGACATAAGTAAGACAAACCACACATGATCTTCCTAGAACTCACATTCTAGTGGTGTGGATAGAAAACAAGCTCCTAAACATATAAAATAATGAGTCGAGGTGAAACTGGGCAAAGAACAGGGAAGAACGGTGGGTGGCTTTTTGTGAGGAGTGTCGGGGAAGTCACTAAGCCATGAACACAGGCTTGGGAACTCAAGGAAGAGACTTCCAGGTAGAGGGAACGGCGGCTGCAAAGGCTTCACAGTGGGATTACAAATTTCCCATTAAAAAAAAAAAGCCGGCAATGACAGCATGGTGGGTGCAGGCTTTTTCTGTAACCTGCCGCTATATCTGCCTGAGCGACATGGCAACAAGCAAAGCTCAGAGCCACTGATCGTGCTTCCAAAAGTAAGCTTAAAAATAGAGTTGAAGGGAGACTAGCAAAGTACTGGCATCTTCCAGCCGATGAATTCATTTACAAGCATCCGGCAGGATTAGCTGCGTCTGGTTACTTAAGCTGTACTTCAAACTTGGCTGTGGTTTGAATTACTTTTCATTTTTCTCCTTGCTAAAAACTCTAATTATGGGGGCAAGCATTTGGCACAGTGTTTGAAACACCACTTGGAACACCCACATCCCACGTCACAGAGCCTGGTTCGATGCCCCGTTCCTCTGCTGGCCATCCAGCTTCCTGCGAATAGCATTCTGGGAGGCAGCAGAAGACGGCTCAAGGTGATGGTCTTAATGGGGGACCTGGATTGAATTCTGGGTTTGGCCTGGCTCAGTCCTGGCTGCTTGCAAGCATTTGGGGAGTGAACAAGCAGATGAATGGTATCTTTCCCTCTGTCCTTCTCTCTCAGCCTTTCAAATGAAATTTTAAAAATAAATTTTAAAGACACAATGATGAGTATTGCTTAGAAAAATGACATTGTTTAGTAAAAATCCATGGAGCAGTTAGATTTGTGGCTAAGAGTCAAAGAGTGCTCTGTGCACTGGAACCTTCGTCTTGGGACTTCCCCTGAATAATACCACATTATTGTCTAACACCAATAATTCAAGTGACAATGTGTTGTTGCAGGTCTGTTAACCTGAAATCTTGAACTAAATCTGTCAAAAGTTTTCTTTTTTTGCAAACTGGCTAAAACGTTTAGTGGCAGGAAAAAAAAAAAAAAAAAACGCCATGAAAGCAATATGTTAAGAAACCTTTGTTTCAGCATCAACCATAGTTTGTATTTAATAATTTCTGCCAACAGCCTGGTAACGTATTCTGATTTTGATTTGCCCATTTTCTTAAACTGTGCTGATAAAATGTCGACATCCACTATGCAAACAATCACACTTCACTCTCCTCACCCGAGGGGGAGAATAATTACCAATGTGCATGGACACATGACATATTCTTCAACTTCTTGATTCTTTAAGCTTTCAGTGGAAAAGACTCTGGGGACGCTATTGAGGAAAAAGTGGTTTTTCCCTTCCAGATGGATCTGTTGGCTAGGGCAATATTTTTACCTATGCCAATAAAATGGAAGGGAGACAGAGAACCAGGCAACTGCAGAGTGGTTAGTGTGGGACTATTACCAAGGCAGAAATGAGGCCAAGGAGATGATAAATGTATGCTGCTCACCCACTCCGTCAGCCGAAGCCTGACCTGGATCCGCTTCTCCATCTGAGCTCCAAGCAAGCCACCATTTTTCACAGCGGCTCTTAATAGTGGACATTAACTTAGCCCTCCCCAAAAGGGCTGACCTGCAGTGTACCCTCGCTGCTTCTCCAAACTGTAATCACTCGCTCACCCGGTAATTTGATCAAATAGCATGCACCTTTTCCAGCCACTTATTGGCCAATTAAGTCAAGTTCTCACTGAGGGGGTCCAGCTGGCTTCAAGTTATCTTAGATGAATTGATTGAAGACATGCTGCAATCTATGGACCCCGTTTAATGATCTAGGTGATAATACTTGTAATTCTTCTCAGTCAGGGGAATTTGCTGCAGCTGTTGTCGGCAAATCCATGTTCTGATACACTGAAGTACCCGGAAAGCATTAATCCGCCCTCGGAGTTCCGGAGCGATGGCTGCATTGTGAAAAGGGGAACTTAAAATTCACTCGGCATTGCCAGGCAGAGGCGACCCTTCCGCGGATGTGTTTTTGTCTTATCCCATTGCAAATGATTTTTTTTTTAAAAGGGTAGAATACGGGAAGAATACATTATTGATAATCATCAGGAATGGTAAAATACAAATAAATGCCCTTCCACTATTACTGCTCCAAACAGCGCCTCAAATGTTCTCAATACAAAAAAAGCACTGCTGTAAGGCAAACACACAGTATTTTCTAGAATATCGGGGTGGGGCTCGGAGGACTAAAGTCATTATTTTTGTATGAAGTGTTGCATGGAAGACATAAATCGTAGGAGTTTGTGCTCCCACCCCCTGGATTCACTGCTATTGAAGTGATAATGAAGAAGTGTCACACGGTGACACAGGCCTTGAATGCATCTCCAAACACTTTTCTGCACAGTGACATATTTTTAAAAAGTAATCATTAAATAATTTGCTTGCTTGCTTTCTTATGTGTGCATCTGTCCCCGAAGCCGCCGAAACACTCCTTTTCCTCCCTATGAAGCAAATCCTGTAAATAACACTCTGGAGGTTTTTTCTGGGTGTTGCAAATTCCAAGCACTTAGGAACACTGCATCCTACAGAGGGTCTGTGAAGTTTATGTTTACAAACTGAAAAGCTGGTTTTGATTTTCTTACGAAAGTGGCAGCTGTGATACTAATTTACGCTGCGCGAAAGAGATGCTGTCCCCCCCTTTTCGAAGAGCCGGTTGCTTTTCACCAAGAGGTGTGATTGAACTTGGCTTTGGGGACGTGTGACTTGCTGGGAAGGGCTGGTGCTTTTGATGAGATTCTAAATTCTTTCCAGGGAAGCAGGAGAAACAACAGAGTGGGGAGGACATATTTGCAAAGTGAAGTGCAGGTTTTGACGGGAAACTTACTTGATCCAGGCCCTATTTCAAATGTAGGAGTCCAAGTTTAACCAAGACAGAGATCGGGAAACAAAGAGTGACATTTTTCCTTAGTTTGTCTATCCAGGAAGGGGCAAAAGCCAGGCCGAGCTTTGGAGTCTGGTATAAAACAAGCTGTATTTTCTCTGAGAATTGTTTACTGCCCACTCATAGCTTTTTTTCTTCTTCTATGTGCACCCTTCTACACACACTGTATTGATGGGTTAACCTAGCTTAACAATTTCTAGCTACTATAAATAAATTCCCAGGTGCAATGGAAAAATAATAGCCAGTAAATACTTGTCTCTAGTCTGAGACTACTCAAACTGTTACCCATATGGGATGCTGGCACTGCAGGCGGTGGCTTCACCGGCTATGCCACAGCGCCGTCCCCTCCACCTGGATTTAAGCTTAGGTAATCATCACGACAACCCCATAAGGTCAACAGTGTCAGTTACCTCATGTTGCAGATGAGCAAACTGAAGAACAGAGAGGTTAAGTAACTTTCCAAAGTCACACAGTTAGCGTCAGAGCTGGAGTTTAAGCCGAGTACACCGGACCTATGTCTATGCCTTTATTGACTACACTCTGCTGCTCCTCTGGCTTCTCATAGGTACGAATCCTGAATTTATCTCTGTTTAGCCTTCCACTCTGCTTTCCATGCTATTTGCACAGAGAAAGAATTACACAAGAGCAAGTGGGCAGTTGGCGTCGCAACAAACAGGAAGGACAGCTTCCAAATCCTGTCTTCAGGAGGCCTCAGCACAGAGCCATGACTCAGGGCCTGTCTCACCTCTAAACAGCTCTAAGCACTTTACAAATGTACGTATGTCCTCAAAAGTACATTAGCAAAGTGTCAGAGGGAAGGAGTCTGCTCCATTTTTACACATCAACACCAACACATGAACTGTCGACTTGAACTTGCGCTGTATCTCCTAGATCCGAGCATGATTTCTCCTTCAGGCTCATTTAGTCTCATGGAGACACGGATAAGCACAGTCCTTTCCATATGCAAGGTATTCTTGGGGTCAGAGGGTCCATTCTCTCTAAATCCATCACCATAACGTCTGTTGGAAAACACTATGCACATAAAAACCTGATAGAGAGTAGGCAGGCAGAAAGGGGAAAACTAAATACAGTTATGCCTCACTTAACTGTGCATTCTGAAAAATGCCTCGTTAGGTGACTTGGTCGGTGTGTGAACATCAGAGAAGGCCCTCACACAAACCGAGCTGGCAAAGGTCAGTTACTGGACATGGGCTGTTGATGCAATCAAGTGATGCAGTGTACAGGGTGCTCTGCTGCACAGGAAACTTTTAGAAAATGAAAGTACCGAGGCCGGTGCAACGACTCAATACGCTAATCCTCCGCCTTGCGGCGCCGGCACACCGGGTTCTAGTCCCGGTCGGGGAGCTGGATTCTGCCCAGTTGCCCCTCTTCCAGGCCAGCTCTCTGCTATGGCCCGGGAGTGCAGTGGAGGATGGCCCAAGTGCTTGGGCCCTGCACCCGCATGGGAGACCAGGAGAAGCACCTGGCTCCTGGCTTCGGATCAGCGCGATGTGCTGGCCGCGGAGGCCATTGGAGGGTGAACCAACGGCAAAAGGAAGACCTTTCTCTTTGTTTCTCTCTCTCACTGTCCACTCTGCCTGTCCAAAAAAAAAAAAAAAAAAATGAAAGTACCAGGAATAAACTGGAAAAGAATGATAAAATGTATGGTATAGTAAAGGCCTACATGTAACAGTCATCATTATCATTATCAGGTGTTTGGTATCGGACATCATTGTGTCTGGACACTCTTAGATGAGGCCAGTACAGCTGACACCAGGGTCACTGCAAGCACAAATGATGGGTTGTGCTACAATGCTTTGAGGGCTCTGACGTCACTAGGACATAGGAGTTTTCCAGCTCTCTTATAATCTGTTTTTGTTTTTAAAGATTTTATTTATTTATTTATTTGAGAGGTAGAGTTACAGACAGTGAGAGGGAGAGACAGAGACAGAGAGAAAGGTCTTCATTCTGTTGGTTCACTCCCCAAATGGCTGCAGCAGCCAGAGCTGTACCAATCCGAAGCCAGGAGCCAGGTGCTTCTTCCCCGCCTCCCATGTGGGTGCAGAGGCCCAAACACTTGGGCCATCCTCTACTGCTATCCCAGGCCATAGCAGAGAGCTGGATTGGAAAAGGAGCAGCCAGGACTAGAACCGGTGCCCATATGGGATGCTGGTGCCGCAGGTGGAGGATTAACCTACTGCGCCACAGTGCCGGACCCCAACTCCCTTATAAACTTAGGGGACCAACATTGTATGTATAGTCCATTGTTGACCAAAACATTATTAGGCAAAGCATTAGTGCATCATAAGACTTTATTTCAACTTTATATATGAGGAAAAAGGTTAAGGGCACATACCAACTTTTATGTTTTACTGTTTAGGGCATCTCTTTTAAGAAATAAAAATGCATTGCCATGTGAAATTAATTTCATGGCACACTTACTTGATTTATTTAAAAAATACATGATTTCTATTAGAATTTCATAGGTTAGAGGTTCCTGTTTGTGCTCACATAATACTCTGTAATGTCCTCCTTTTAATGCGTAGTGGCTTCTTTATCTTTGATTTTCCCAAATAAAATTTCAGTGAGGTTAAGGAATGTGACTGTGGTACTTAGCATGACGTCCCCAGTGTATCTGGCACGTAGGTGGTGCTCATCTGTTTACTGATATCCGTGAATGAATGAATGATTTGTATTAGTATTTCCCAAGACTAAAAATAAAACTAAAATTTAACTAAGTAAAGTTTATTCTTGAGAGCAGCTTCAGGTTTTCGGAAAAATCTAAAGTACAAAGAGTTCCCATGTATCTCCTGACTTCACACAGCCTCCCCCGCCCTCAACTAAAACAGTGTTTTCAACTAGAATGCAAGAATTCTGTCTTTGAGTTCCTTGTCTAATTTGTGTCAAATGTAATAGCCATAGAGGGAAAAAAAACCCTAAGTTAACAATAACAAAGAGGCCCCCAAAAGTGTGGCTTAAATAAGATAGAAGCTTGTGTCTTTCCCCAGGAATCATCTGGCTGATTCAGGCTAACGGGTAGCTCTGTTCCATGAAGCCAGAGGATCTGCCATCCCCAACATATGGCTTCCAAGGCTGCTCAAGTTGTCATCATTTCCAGCTGGTGGGGAGAGTGATGAGCCAAATCCAGCACATGGGGCCCTCCTTAAGTTGGAGACGACACAGAAATTGCACATATCTCTTTCTCCTCTCATCCCATTGGCCCACACTTGGGGACCATGGTCACTTCCAGCCATCAAGGGGGCACGGAAATGTAATTGCTAGCTGAGTGGCTGTGTGCCCAGAAATATGGAAAAAAATGGATTTTGAAGGACAACTAGTAGCCTGACACTCGCGTGGATGAGAAATATTTATTAAAATAGACGATCCAATAAACTCGAACTGAGATGAGCCAAAACCATAAAGTTCTAATCTTAAAATTTCTCCATAGGCTCTTCTCACCAATATGATACCATTTCTTGGGCACAGGAGTATTAGACAAGGAAGAAAAGAATGGGGTTGTCGCAAGGGGGAGCTGGGCAGAAAAAGGAAAGAACAATGTGAGGAACTGCTTCTTTGTCTATCATCCATTCGTGGACTCATCTCTTCTTCCTCTTCCAAGACAGTGCTGCAGCAGGCATCCTCTATGGTGGAACTCAATGGTCTCAGCTTCTTGGTGCTCATACCCTTGGCAATTCTCTCTCGACTCTGGGCTAGGCTTACGGACTTGCTTCTAACACATTCAATAGGCAGAAGAGATGGAATGACACTCACCAGATTAGTTTACAAAAAAGAGTGTGTCTTCCATTTTGGGACCCCTTTCTTCCTCACACACTGTTTGCTCTGAAAGAAGCTAGCTAGCTGCCACACTGTGAGCTACCTTATGGAGAGGTCTGTGTGGCAAGGACCTCCAGCCAACAGCCAGTGAGAAACTGAGGCCCCAGCCCAGTAGTCTGTGAGGAACCAAACCCTGCCAACAGCCACACAAGCGAGTTCCCTGCAAGTGGAGACTTCATCCCAGACCAATGCCCTATTGCATAGCTTAATGCAACCTCAGCAGAGCTCTTGAGCAAGGTACACAGCTAAGCTGCACTCAGATTCCCGCCCCATGGAAACTGAGATAATAAATGTTTGTGGATTGGAACCATCAACTTTAGGAGTAATCGCATGTCTAATAAAGACTGAGAACTAACACGGGGCAGATAACTAACATAAAAGCCTATCACAAGAAAATAGATTCCAATTATCCTATAGTTTTCTACTAGTAATTTTGTGTACAGTTATCTTTATGTTGTCTAATTATCCAAGGCTATAATTTAATCTACTTGTTTCCAAAGTCTGGGAACCCTTGGAGATTCTGAGAACTCTTTGAGAATATCCCTGAGGTCAAAACTACTTACACAATACTACTTGGATGGGGGTGGGCATTTGGCCTAGTGGCTAAGACACACACATCCCATATTGAAATGGCTGGACTTGATACCTCACTCTTTTTTTTTGACAGGCAGAATGGACAGTGAGAGAGAGAGAGACAGAGAGAAAGGTCTTCCTTTCTCTCTTCCAGCGCCCCGACCGGGACTAGAACCCGGTGTGCCAGCGCCACAGATTAGCCTACTGAGCCACGGCACCGGCCAGATACCTCATTCTTGACTCCAGATTTCTACTAATGTGGACCCTGGGAGTGAATGGTGATGGTTCAAGTAGTCGGGTTCCTGCCACCCATGTGGGAGACTTGGAATGGGTTCCTGGTCCCTGGCATCACCATTTGGGGAGTGAACTAGCAGGTGGAATCTCTCTCTGTCTCTCTGTCTCTGTCTCTGTCTCTCTCTCCCAAGTCTCTCTCCCTCTCAAATAAGTAAACAAATAAAAAAAAGTAAACACATTTTCAAAAACAAATTACTGCTGAGATGCCATCTACCTATTTCACTCTCATTCTCTCATAAGTGTGTAGTGGACTTTTCCAGAGGCTCCATATGGGACGATGTCATTGCTCTGACAGCTTATAGAACATATGGTTGTGTAGTGTTGTGTTTTCTAACATAGCAGACTTAGGATCAAAAATACTCATTTTTTTTAGATAAACTGAGTTGTTCTCAGTACAGTTGTGTGCCATATAATGACATGTTGTCAACAAATACACAACTCTGGTCCCATATGATTATAAGGGAGCTTGAGAATTCCTATTTCCTAGTGACATCATGGCCATCCCCAGTGTCATGGTGCAACACGTTGCTCACCTGCTTATGATGATGCTGGGGTCAACAAACCTTCAGTGCTGGTGTTCGTGCAAGAGTTAGCACATACAGTCATGTGCAGTATAGAATCTTGATAGCAATAGTGAATAGCCATGGTACTTGCTTATGCATTTACAATACTATACTTTTAATCATTATTTTAGAGCATACTCCTTCTACATCTGAAAAAAAATTTACTATAAAGCAGTCTGCCATGTTACCTCAGCAGCAGCCTCATACATTTCGTATCTACTGTGTCTCTTAATTGCATTCCCTCTCCTGCTCGATTTAATGTCCTATTGTTTTGTTCCTCATGGCTCAACACACCTCCAGCCCAGGTGTGTAGTAGCCATGCCATCTGGATTTGCGCAAATACACTCTGTGATGTTTGCATAACAATGAGACTACATAACAATGCATTTCCCAGAACACATCTCTGGTTTTGGGTTCACTTGGCTCTACTTGCTGTGCTCTCAATAGTTATCCAAATTCTACCTGGTAAAATCTCTGTAACCTCAGTATTGCCCAAGGAATTGTTGTGTAGAAATCCTAAAGTCTTGTCTATGGCCATACCACCCTGAACACACTTGATTTTGTCTGATCTCAGAAGGTAAACAGAGTCAAGCCCTCGCTTCTGTGCAGAAACACATCGAGCAGTTCAGTTCTGTTATTTTGTTTTGCACTATTTTAGAATTTTCTCAGTTTTTTAAAATGTTCATTTATTTTTATTTGAAAGGTTGAGTAAGAGAAAGAGTGACAGAGAGACAGAGAAAGAAAGCGAGAGAAAGAGAGGGATCTTCCATCTACTGACTCACTCCCCAAATGCCACACAACCAGAGCTGGGCCAGGACGAAGCCAGGAGCCAGGAACTCCATCTGAATCTCCCACAAAAGTGGAAGGGGTCCAAGCACTTGAGCCATCACCTGCTGCCTTGCAAGATGCAGGAGCAGGAAGCTGGATTGGCAGTGGAAGAGCCAGGATTTGAACTGGATCTCTGGTATGGGATGCTGGGATCCCAATCACTGGTCCAATGTACTGTGCCACATGCCTGTCCCCACTTTCCTCAGTTTTTTTTTTTTAAGATGTATTTATTTGTTTTAAAGGCAGAGTTACAGAATGAGAGAGAGAGAGAGAGAGAGAGAGAGAGAGTTCACTGCACACACTCCACGAATGTCCGCAATGGCTGGAGCTGAGGGGGTACAAAGCCAGAAGCCAGGAGCCAGGAGCCAGGAGCTTCTTCTTGGTCTCCCACGCGGGGACAGGGACCCAAGGACTTGGACCATCGTCTACTGTTTCCCAGGCCATAGCAGAGAGCTGGAACGGAAGTGGAGCAGCCAGGACTCAAACAGGCACCCATATGGGATGTTGGCACTGCAGGCGGCAGCTTTACCCACTACACCACAGCGCTGGCCCTGATTTTCTTAGTTTAAATTTCTAACATGGCACATATTGATAGATATAACACCTGTAAACAAAATCTTGGAGAGCCAATAATTTGTAAGAGTATAATGAGGCCATGATATCAAAAAGTTTATGAATTGCTCATTTAATCTATCAGTGGACAAATATGACTGAATGCCAGTGTGTGTGTTCCACATTGTACTGTATGTGACACAAAAGTATGAACATAACTTTTGTTCCTAAGTTGCTTAAAATCTACTTGGGAAGACTCAGATGTAGGGGAAAGTGTTGGCTGAGCAGAATCATGTCAAGGTAAATCTTTTATAAAGACAGTCATTCAACAGAAGAGCAGAAATGTACACAGAAGGGAGAGGCTTGGGCCAGCATTGTGGTGTAGCAAGTTAAGCCACTGCCTGCGATGCGATTCCAGCATCCCATATGAGTACGAGTTCAAGACCCAGCTGCTCCACTTCTGATCCAGCTCCTGCTAATGCACCTGGGAAGGCAGCAGAAGATGGCCAAAGTGCTTGAAACCCTGCATTCATGTGGGAGACCCAGAAGAAGCTCCTGGCTCCTGGCTTTAGCTTGACCCATCCCAGGGTGGTCACAGCCATTTGGGGAGTGAATCAGTGGATAGAAGACCTCTCTCTCTCTCTCTCTTCCTCTCTCTGTGTAACTCTGACTTTGAAATAAGTAAATAAATCTTAAAAAAAAAAAAAAAGCAGGGAGCAGCTGGAGGTAGGGCCTGTGGTGGGGGAGGGCCACTGGGGGGTGACCAATGCTGGAAGAGAGACATCCCCCTCCCCCTGGGAGAAGCTCCACGCAGCAGAGGAGATAGTGGGGGAAGTGTGGCACTGAGGGCACCAGGACAGTAAAACACAGAATCCAGAAGCTCTGGGCCTCACGCTGTGCTTCTATCTGGGGGACTTCCATGGGAGCCCTCTCTACTGAGTGTATCCTGCATGGCCACAAGCGCAGTTCTGACCTACACTTCCTCTAACTAGGGGACTTTGACTTTCACATCCCGTGGAATCCAACTTTGTCTTATCAATCTATACCTAGACTTTTAAAGATGTCACCGTTACTTATATGTTAGGTTTCCAAGATGTTTTTCTTGCATTTGCCAGCAGCACTGACAATGGGTTAAAGAAGGAAAAAGTTGTTTTACTGCTTCGAGTAAAGGATGTTACTGCTTCCATCTGACCGGCAGGAATTTGAAAACCTAGGTCCTGGTTGGCTGTGTCCAAGTGTGGGAATCTGCACTGGTTTCAGCTGTCTGACTCAGTTTTGCCAATTGTAAAAGGGAAACATTTGCCCTCCACACCTCACAAGGTTCCTGGGGTGATCCTACGAGAATTTATGTGAAAGTACACTGGAAACTGGAAGGCGCTATCTGAATTCACAGTCAGGGAATTTTTTAAAAATTAAATTAAGTTTATTTTTTTCCCAAAGAAACCTTTTATTTAAGGAATACAAACTTCATGCCCTTCATAAGTACAACTTTAGGAATACAGTGATTCTTCCCACCATACCCACCCTCCCACCCACACCTCTACCCCTCCTTCTCCTCCCTCTCCCATTCCCAAACCCATTCTCCACTAAGATCCATTTTCGATTAACTTTACACATAGAAGACCAACTCTATACTAAGTAAAGAGTTCAACAATTTGCACGGTGGGGGTGGGGGTGGGGTGCGGCGCCATGGCGTACCAGGCAAAAAGCTGCCTCCTATGCCGGCATCCCATCTGGGTGCTGGTTCAAGTCCCAGCTGCTCTTCTGATCCAGCTTTCTGCTGTGGCCTAGGAAAGCAACAGAAGATGGCCCAAGTCCTTGGGCTCCTGCACCCAAGTAGGAGACCTGGAAGAAGCTCCTGACTCCTGGCTTCGGATCGGCCCAACTCTGGCCACTACAGCCAGTTAGGGAGTGAACCAGTGGATGAAAGACCTCAATCTCTCTCTCTCTCTCTCTCTCTCTCTCTCTCTCTCTCTGCCTCTCCTTCTATCTCTATGTAACTCTGACTTTCAAATAAATAAATAAATCTTTAAAAAAATTTTTGCGTGGGAAAAAAAAACTGTTCCTCAACAGTCGAGACAAGGGCTGTTCAAAGTCATTGCACCTTGAAGTTAATTTCACTTTTTTTTTTTTAAAGAAACTTAGTTAACTTTAAAGAAGCACCCAAGAAAAATACATCTTTTGTGAGCACTTAGACATAATACAACTTTTTGCCACAGATCTTGCTGGCTCCAAGCCGAAGAGCTCTTCACTCGGCCCAGCTTCCAAAGTGACCACTGCTGCTGAGGGTTCGGCCAAGTAGGGTCAGTAACATTGCAGGCAGAAGATGCCACCTGCCTTTACCTGGTCAGCTCTCCTCCTAGGCCAGCTCTCCTCCCAGGCCAGCTAGGTAATGGAAGTGAACAGGGTGCCCTTCCCAAGGAGGTTCACACCTCCCTTAGGATGCACCCCATGTGAAGAGATAGGTAGGTCTGGGCCTCCTGACAAGTCCTTAAAGCCCACCAGATTATTATCAAGCCTTTCTGTCAGTTTCTATTTGCCTCTCAATTGGAGAACTTAGTTGATAGCAGCTCTCTTAGGTTCTCCAATAATGACTCTGTCTTTTGATCTAGACCCTATCTAGCCCAGTTGGGTCTCATTCCTTTGTAATCATAGCCTCTACTCTAACATCAATGGCTCTACTCCCAACCTGTGTGTATCGATGGTCCTCTCCCACACTTAATGTTGTATGATTGTTCAGAATTTCTCTACAGACAAACCCCTCTATCTGCAAAGTTCACCCCCTTCCTCTCCTCTATGAAATCCTCTCATTATCTGGTTAATGCCACTTTTAGGATCATTGGTTGCTATTCTCATGCTGTCTTTTATACTACAGTGTCTGTTTAAGTGTTTACAGGAGTTGATAATGGAATGAACCAAGGCCTTCAGCAACCAGGCAGTCCACCAAATGCTGCTACAGGGATATACTCAGCTCCCCACCCAGGAGACAGCGGCTTGAGACATCACCCCATGCCAGCAGAGAGTACCTCGTCGCCCCATGTCAGCAGGAAGTAGTTCTAAAGACAGATCATTGTCCCTCTACCCCTCCTGGACTTTTGGGACTAATGTAACCCCATACAACTCCTGCTTTATCAAAAACAAAGGGGGGAATGTTAGGAAAATGGCACAGTGTTATCTATGGTGCAATCAAACCCTGACACCATCCTAGGCCCTAGTCCCCAGCCGCCATTGCTGGAAGCCAGGTGGCCACATGGCCCAACCACCAGTATTAGCTCCACCCCCATCCTAATGGGATTCACTGCTCCTAATTCCCTGCCCGCCTTCTGGCAAAGTTTTAAAAGGACCTATTCCTGAGCATGTGGTTCTCTCTCTCTCTCTCTCCATCTCCTGACCTCTCTGTCTCTGTCTCTCTCTCTTACGCTCTCCTTCTCCCTCTTTTCCTTCTTCACCCCTTCCCTCCAGTCTGTCAGGTTTCCCCCAATAAACTCTTTCTCTTAAAAAAAATACAACTCTTTGAGGACAGAGGTCCTGCATGGGAAGTTAGTGCACAGTGACTCCTGTTGTTAATTTAACAATTAACACTTTTTTAAAATTTTTTTGACAGGCAGAGTGGACAGTGAGAGAGACAGAGAGAAAGGTCTTCCTTTGCCATTGGTTCACCCTCCAATGGCCGCCGCGGCCAGCGCACCGCACTGATCCGATGGCAGGAGCCAGGTGCTTCTCCTGGTCTCCCATGGGGTGCAGGGCCCAAATACTTGGGCTATCCTCCACTGCACACCCTGGCCACAGCAGAGAGCTGGCCTGGAAGAGGGGCAACCGGGACAGAATCCGGCGCCCCGACCAGGACTAGAACCCGGTGTGCTGGCGCCGCTAGGTGGAGGATTAGCCTATTGAGCCGCGGCGCTGGCTACAATTAACACTCTTACGTATGACATCAGTGACAACCTGAGGCTCTTGACATGAGCTGCCTACGGTATGGAAGCCTTTTGAATTCACAAATTCTGTCAGTATTTAGACAAGGCCATAAGCAAAGTGGAGGTTCTCTCCTCCCTTCAGAGAAAAGTACACATCTTTCTTTGATGACCACTTCTTTCCAAAGTCAGTGAATTTTTTTTTAAGATTTATCTATTTATTTGAAAGTCAGAGTTACATAGAGAGAGACAGGCAGAGGTAGAGAGAGAGAGAGAGATCTTCCATCCATTGGTTCATTCCCCAATTGGCCACAACAGCCGGAGCTGCGCTAATCCGAAGCCAGGAGCCATGAACTTCTTCCAGGTCTCCCACGGAGGTGCAGGGGCCCAAGGACTTGGGCCATCTTCTGCTGCTTTCCCAGGCCATAGCAGAGAGCTGGACCAGAAGTGGAGCAGCCAGGACTCGAACCAGTGCCCATATTGGATGCTGGCACTGCAGGCAGAGGCTTTTTACCTGCTACACCACAGTGCCGGCCCCGAAATCAGTGCATTTTTTTTTAAAGCTACCCCATCCTGCCCACTGACTTCATGCTAAGTGTGGTTCCAGGCACTTGCTTCATGTCATCTCACTCTTAGTAGTAAGCACATCTGGTCTTATTAAATTCTAACACAGTATTGAGACCCTCACTGGAATCCCTGGATTTATGACACACAAAACAAAGTTTTATGATAGCAAATTCTTATTGGAAAAAATAAAAAAGAAATAAGGAACAAGAGCTGCTATTTACTGAAAATGTCCTTAATTTGTGGGCTCTAGGACATAGAGAGTTTGTCCTGAAGCAGGTGTGTCTGTATATTTCTGTTATACATAAGACTTGTGTAGCTGGCGCTGCGGCTCAATAGGCTAATCCTCCACCTGCGGCGCCGGCACACCGGGTTCTAGTCCCGGTTGGGGCACTGGATTCTGTCCCGGTTGCCCCTCTTCCAGTCCAGCTCTCTGCTGTGGCCCGGAAGTGCAGTGGAGGATGGCCCAAGTCCTTGGGCCCTGCACCTGCATGGGAGACCAGGAGAAGCACCTGGCTCCTGGCTTTGGATCAGCACAGTGCGCCAGCCACAGCATGCTGGCCGCAGCGGCCATTGGAGGGTGAATCAACGGTAAAGGAAGACCTTTCTCTCTGTCTCTCTCTCTCTGTCCACTCTGCCTGTCAAAAAAATAAAAAATAAAATAAAAGACTTGTGTAGACTTCTCTGTAAAACACAGTAAACCCTCTCTAAAAGGAAAAAAAAAAGTTGTGTATTTATTTGAAAGGCAGAGTGATTGGGTGGAATGGGAGAGAGAGAGAGAGAGAGAGAGAGAGAGAGAGAGAGACTGAGACTTTCACCTGCTGATTCACTCCTCCAAATATCCAGAACAGCCAGGGCTGGGCCAGGTTGAAGCCAGGAGCCAGGAACTCCAGTATGATCTCCCCAGGTAAGTGGCAGCAGCCCAAGTACCCGGCCCATCCTCTGCTGCATTCCCAGGCGCTTTAGCAGGAATTTGGATTGGAAGTGGAGCAGCCAGGTCTCAAATCAGGATGCTAGTGTCCCAAAAAGCAGCTTAACCCGCTGTGCCACATCACTGGCCCCCAAAAGCCTCCCTTAATTCAAAAGAAAGTTTTAAAAGGATTTATTTATTTTGAAAAGCAGAGTTACAGAGAAACAGGGAAAGGCAGAAAGAGAGGGAGAAAGAGAGAGAGAGAGAGAGAGATCTTCCACCTGCTGGTTCACTCCCCAAATGGCTGCTACAGCCAGGGCTGGGCCAGGCTGAAGTCAGGAGCATCAAATGGGTCTCCCACACGGGTAGCAGGGGCCCAGAAACCTGGACCATCCTCTACTACTTTCCCAGGCCATCAGCAGGGAGCTAAATTGGAAGTGGAGCAACCAGGACATGAACTGGTACCCATATGGGATGTTGGTAATGTAGGTGGCAGTTTTACCTGTTACACCGCAATGCTGGCCCCACAAGTTTTTTTTAAAATCAGAAACTTAATCACCAGAGGAGTCTATTAGAAAAGGAAATGTAGGGGCTGGCATTGTGGCATAGTGGGTAAAAGCTACCACCTGCAGTGCAGGCATCCCATATGGGTGCCGGTTTGAGTTCCGGCTGCTCTACTTCCTATCCAGCTCTCTGCTATGGCCTGGGAAAGCAGTAGAAAATGGCCCAAGTCTTTGGACCCCTGCACCCACTTGGGAGACCTGGAAGAAGCTCCTGGCTCCTGGCTTCTGATCAGCACAGCTCCGGCCATTGTGGCCCACTGAGGAGTGAACCAGCAGATGGAAGACCTCTCTCTCTCTGCCTCTCCTTCTTTCTCTGTGTAACTCTGACTTTCAAGTAAAATAAATAAATCTAAAAAAAAAAAAAAAAAAAAGAAAAGAAAAGGGAATGTAATGCCATTCAAAAGCAATAGATTTTACCTACTGTTGCTTCAAAGACCCTCCAAAGAGAAAACTGTATCTGGAAGTCTTGGAGCTGCAGGAAGGGAACCTGTTCACTTTGGGAAACAAAGGTCCAGGGGTCTGTGGCCTGGGTTGAGATACAGACAGGCTGGATGTGCTAGGATTACAGACCTCCTCGGAGAGAAGGGAGCTTCCTGGTAGTATTGCCTTGTGGGGCTCCCCCCGATCACGATTACACAGGCAATGTATATTAAAGACACTCGAGATGGGTGGTCAGCGCTGACACACTAGTGACTTCCTCCAACAAACAGTTCAGGACCCAGGAAAGTGCCTCTGTGCTTCTCCTGCCCTTTGTCCTCTAAACAGCATCTGCAGCCGCAAGGGTCTGTGGATTGTGCCTTCCTCTGCAGCGGAGGAAGTGCCCTGGAGCGTGGGGAGGATTTGAGTGACAGGAGCACTTAGGGAAGGGAGGGGAAAGACAAATGAACTTGTCAACTCCTTCCTCCAGGGTGGTGTGAGAGCTATAGATTTTGCCTAATAAAGTATCATTTCTCAGTAGCACCAAACATCCATTTTCTTTGTGTTCCAGTTTGCTTCCAGAGGTACTCAGGAATTTAAAAGGAACTGTGTGCAACAATTCATGTCACTCTGAAAACTGTAGTTGTGGGTCTCGATGTACCCTCCAGGAAGTATAGCATACCCGGTGTTTGCGTTGACCACTGGGGCGACTCTGAGCACTAGAACTGCAAATAGTTTTATCAAAATGTTTAACAAGCTGTAATTCAAGTTTAAAAGATTAATATTGACATTCATCCTTATTTAAACAATGTAAATTCTCTAGGTGCTAATGGCGGTACCATGATTGATAAGCGGAATGACTTGCCACCCAGAATACTGGCCAAAGATCCTAATAAAATTTTTGTATTTGTCACCTATGGCATGCATTTGGATTTGTTATTAGGAGGTATACAGTATCAACTATTTGTTTCAATGGCAATGCCAAGAGTATACACAAGAGCTTCCAAATCTTCCCCAAAATGGAACTACTTTAAGGAAACAAGGTGATAACCTCAAACCACTCTTGGACCATAATGAAAATGTTGCCCAAATGCTGTTAAAAGCAATCTACCTTAAGACACAACCAAACACATGATGCACCACAAGAACTAACTGGAGCAACAGAGGAATATCAAAACATGAGTCAGATCACCGGAGGAAAATCAATTTAGAATTCATACTATCTCTAGTGATTTGCTTTAATATGAATTAATGCATGTTATTAATAATATTGCCAAAAATTTTCAAAAAATTTCAAGCAGATCTAAGTTTGACTATTTTACTTTTAAAAGAGCTAAAAATAATTTAAGTGACTTTTCTAAATTAAACTGCAAAATATGTGTTGCAAAATACTCCTATGCAACAAAGCTAAAATTTCAATATGGTATAAAGACATTAAAGCAAAGATAAAAATGTTTACTTATTAAGGAGATCTTTCTTGTATAATAACTCCAGATAATTTCTAATTTTAATAAAGACCATGTTTCTGGCCATTGTATATCAAGATACAGTCTTGAGGTGTGGTGTAGTGGGTAAAGCCACTGCCTGCAGTGCCTGTATCCCATATGGGCGCCAGTTCGAGTCCCGACTGCTTCTCTTCTGATCCAGCTCCCTGCTAAGGCCTGGGAAAGCAGAGGATGGTCCAAGTCCTTGGGCTCCTGCACCAGCGTGGAAGACGCAGAAGAAGCTCCTGGTTCCTGTCTTCAGATTAGCATAGCTCTGGCCATTGCGGCCAACTGGGGAGTGAACCAGCGGATAAAGACCTTTCTCTCTCTGCCTCACCTTCTCTCTGTGTAACTCTGACTTTCAAGTAAATAAATAAATATTTTTTTTAAAAAGATACATCCTTAATTAAAGAGAGATTTGAATAAACTGATCAATACCTTACTAAATTTTATTTCCTTTATAGAAACCCAACATTGAAAAATTTGAAATAATAATGTGATAAATACTCTGTCTAGTTGGAAGGTATTCCTTTAACATATTCATGCTAAAAATGAGAGTGATTCATTTGATAGTTACATAATTCATGATGTTTTCTGTGATAATGCTACTTTGTCACATATTATTGCATTAGCATTTTTAATATTTAATATTTATTAAATTTATATGTAAAGTCTATTTCCTAACTTTAATAAATATTTAAAATGTATGTGAAAGGCATAGAAAAGAAAGAGACAGAGACAAGAAGAAATTTTCTATCCACTGGTTCACTCCCCAAATGCCTGTAACAGTTAGGGCTGGAGCAGTCCAAAGCCAGGAGCCTGGAACTCCATCCAGGTCTCCCAGGTAGGTATCAGGAACCCAAGTACTTTGAGTCATCACCTGCTGTCCCTAAGGCACTCATCAGCAGGAAGCTGGAGTTGGAAGCTCTGTCAAGACTCAAACCAGGCACTCCCATATGGCGTCGCAGGTGTCCCAAGCCACATATTAACTATTGTGACAAACATCTGCTCCATATTTGCTAGCTTTAGTATTGGTTTGAGAACTTAATAAATAATTTCAGTTCCTCCTACCTTAGCAGAGTGAAAGTTTTCCAAATTGTAATGAATTCTATATATATATATACACACACCTACATATTAACTACAATGATCTAGGACATATTATCTAATTGTCATTAATGTCAATGGAGCACATGTGAAAATTTTAGTTAAACAATACAGTTACCAATTTTGCTGAAATTAAAGCAAGATAAATTAACTTTATATAAGAAATTTATAACTGCTAAAGAATTAAGTATGTCTTTATTACTCATCCAAGTATCACCAGCTCATCAACATAGCACGCAGACATACACAATAATAATGAATTCAGTCATCTTTCCTATTTTGCTCACTGTCAATTACATAAAAAACAGTTTTGCTTACATTTTCTCAATTTTGTCATTATAAATATTTATTTGTCATGGTAAGAAGAGAGAACATATTTTATTTAACAGTTTTTAGCTTTATTTATAACTTCCAAATATTTAGATGTAAGATCTGCAGACCTCCATTCGTTCTCTTCCCTTGGGCCCCCCAAATGTTAGCAGTGGATCCTTTTCCTGGAGTGGAAGTGAAATCAACATTGGGTCCCTCCCTTCCCTGGTGAGCTTTCCCACCAGAGGTGCTTAAGTGTCATGGGGCAGGCCATGTCAGGATTTCACACACCGTCCCCTTTCTCATCCCCCAGCAGGTGATACCCACACATTCCTCCCCACACTCTCACTGATGTCCAACAATCTTTAACAAGAGGATAAACCTCTACAGCAACATTTAAAAATGCAAATGCACAATTAAGGTGACACCTTAATGTGAATGACTTTGAGTTGGTGTAATTAGTCTTTCAGCTCATCAACCTTTGGAATCATTCATTAATGAAAAGCGTACTATTACTTTAGTATGGGGGCAGTCCTCACGGCCCAACTGGTGATGTTTGGTCTGGAGAGGAGGGCGAAGGGGAGTTAGGGAATGGAGAAAAGTCTTACATATATGAAGGATTTGCATGAGAGATTCGCTTTCATCTGCCTGCTCTGACAAAGAGGATGGCCAGCCAGGCTGTGCTCCACCGAGCTCAGGTAGGATCAAGAAGGGGCTGAAAGCCAGCTCTTGCTCTCTCACCAAGCCACATGCCCTGATGCCAGGTAGAGGGGGTTTGAAGGTTCACTCCTGTCATTCTCTCAACAATGCTCTGAGGACAAGTTTGGGCCCTGTCTACGTGTTCCAGAGGACATAATTAGGCCCATATGGTGAATGTTATGTAGATGCTGGTATGTAGCTAGTACAAGAAAAAGGTAGTTTATAGACTTCATCTTATTTAATCCTTAAAATAGCTCTGAAAGGTGGGTACAAGTATTGCCCTTACTTTACAGGAAAACAGAAGTTGAGATGTAAAGCAACTTGTCCAGTGCCCCTAACTGGCAAATGTAAAATGCAATGCTGGGTGTTTCTCATTAAAACATCCCCATGCTCATTCCACTAATACCATGACATTGCTTTCTAGCAATTTGGGCCATTCTACCATACAGCTGGGTAGTTCTGGAAGTTAGAAATTTCTCTGTTTCTTGCGGTGGTTAAGAGTAGGTTGAATGCCATTTCAAAATACGTCATATCGGGTACTCTCACTTGGTGGATGGTTAAATCAGGCAATGCTGACACAGTACAGATTCAGTGATGAAGAAAACTGAAGCCACTCCATGTGTTTCAAGTATGAAATGCAAAAAAGTAGAGGCATTAAAAACCCACTGGGAAAGTTGGGGCAACCAGGATCAGGGAAGCCATCAGCTACGATCTGAGGCTGCCACACCAAAGCAGCTGATGGACTGGTTCACCCAAACACCAACAGAAAATTTAAGAAGTTCTGGAACCTCCCACTCTTCATCTCAGTCCACTGATGTGATTGTTCAGTTCTCACCTGGAAGCTGCTTAGAATATCACATGCACCCATGCTCTGGCTGTAACTACATCCTGAGAAGTATGGCCCCTTCTCTGTAACCTTTCACTTCTACTTGAGAATCTTATTGGAAGAGATGTTGGCTCTGCCCCAGACCATATGGGGAAGGGGATTCTGGGAACTATAGTTACTGGTTAGAAGAAGGTTGTGGTAAAGCTGAGTTGAAACAGACACTCCAGCAAAATCCCTAACTCCCTTCCACCATCGTGGTGCAGGATTTTACGATGTGCACTTACTAATGATCTGATTTCCTTTTTTTTATAGGGAGTTATAAGTTAAAACTGAGAGGTCCCTTGTCATTGCGGCAAGATCTCACAGCAAATGGGAAAGCTAGAACTACAGGCAAAATTTCACAGGTCATCATTTTACCTAAGATTTGAGTAACTTCAGTTGGCCTGGGCAAAAGAAAATCTGGGAGTTGAAAAAGCAGGCCTCTCTCCAGAACTTAGAAAATTTTTTAATCTTCATTTGATGGACCATGCTCATAGGTAATATATTATCAAGGGCAAAATTTAGGAGGCTGTCTTCATGTATGGTGAAATAGAATTTAGCTGGAGAGAATCTAGACATCATTTGATCCCAGATACCTCAAACCACTTGTCATTCACTGGAAACCTGGGCATCTCTAAGAGTCTGGTTGGCAGACATGGGTAGTGTGCTCGACCATTTTGTGTTACTAATAACACAGCACTACAGACTTGGTAAGTTATAAAGAGAAAAGGTTTGTAGGGCTGACTCTGTGGTATAGCGGGTAAAGCCACTGCCTACAGCACTGGCATCGCATATGGGTGTTAGTTTGAGCCCTGATTGCTCCACTTCTGATCCGGCTCTCTGCTGTGGCCTGGGAAGGCAGTAGAAGATGGCCCAAGTGTTTGGGCCTCTGCACCCACATGGGAGACCTGGAAGATGCTCCTAGCTCCTGGCTTCAGCCTGGTCCCAGCAGATGGAAGATCTGTTTGTCTCTCTTCTTCCTCTCCTTCTCTGTAACTCTTTCAAATAAATAAATATTTTTTAAAAAAGAAAAGAAAGAAGGTTTATTTTGGTTCACAGTTCTGGTTGACGATTGGAAGGGGACTGTATCTGGTGATGGCCTTCTTGCTGGCTGAGTTCTGAGGAGGCACCGAGCAACACATGGCGAGAGATAGAAATAATATGGGTGTTTCTTCTGGTCTCTCTTTTGTTAGAAAGCCACAGTATTCAACCAAGGAGGCTCCAATCTGATGACCTTGTCCCAGTCACCTCCACAGGACCTACCTCTAAACACCACAGTCAAATTAGCTTTCTACCTGCTTAACACTTCACCTCGGGGATTAAACTCCAATATGAGTTTCAGGTGGGACAAATAACATCCGTTAGCAATGACAAACATTCCACTGAGAATCCTGGCAAACTGGGAACTAAGAGGGATGGTAGCCAGGAGGGCAATGATTATAGATGTGCAGAGTTCCCTCCTAAGGGTTCAAGACCTCCCAACTTGGTGGTTGACAAAGCCTCTATGTTACTGCAACCGCTAAGGGAAGGTAAAGAGCTAAGTGGAATCACAAGCATTAACTTAAAGGCAGGATCAAGAATGGAAGCCCGGTGTCCTGACATCTGAAATGCTTCCCATGAAAGTACCTTTCAGGGCTGTGGCGTAGTAGGTTAAGCCTCCGCCTGAGGTGCCAGCATCCCATATGGGTGCTGGTTTGAGTACTGACTACTCCAATTCCAATCCAGCTCTCTGCTATGGCCCGGGGAAAGCAGTAGAAGATGGCCCAAGTCCTTGGAACTCTGCACCGGTGTGAGAGACCCAGAAAAAGCTCCAGGCCCCTGGCTTTGAATTGGCCCAGCTCTAGCCACTGCAGCCATTTGGGGAGTGAACCAGTGTATAGAAGACCCCTCTCTCTGTCTGTACTTCTGCTTCTCAAACAAATAAACAAATCTTTAAAATAGAGAAAGAATTCTCCACCTGTCATTTTATCTATTCATCTATCCATTCTTCCTTCCGATCTTCATTCTATCTACTCTTCTTTCTATGCCCGTCTAGTCAGCCAGTTATGTAATTTCTTCTTCTTTCATCCATCCCTGTATGTGCATGAGACTCCACAAAGATATGAAGAGGCATCTATTTCCCTTTCCCGAGTTAATGGAAGAGGGAGAGTAGGAAACTGGGGAGCTATTGATTTTTGTTTGTTTGGGCTCCTACCTGAGTAAAGAAAAAGGTTTTGGTCTATAACACAGCATCATAACAATAGCAGGACCTATGAATTTTTCTAATAGGTAATTCCGGGGTGAAGACAATGTATTTGAAAAACAGCCTAGTGTGCAGCAATATTAAAACAGTAGGTCATTTTGGCTACAATATACCAGCTATTGATAATGAGATTACAGACTCCTGCCTCCCAGGACTCTCCTCTGTGTCCCAGCACTCAATTTTGTTGCTAGAGAACGGCCCCCGCTGAGGGGCAGGGGAGGGGGGACGGGGGCTTGCTGTTGTGTGCCAGTCTTCTGCTACACTTGGTATAAGAACTCTCGTGGCTTCCACAAGGATGAGTTAAGCCACATAGGCATCTATCACCATAGAAAATGAATCCTCAAGAAAGCTGGCTTGAAGTTGCAAAACCATGTCTCAACATATCTGAATTGAATCAAGGTATTTATGCCTATGATTTGTTTATTGTCTTAAAAGAGCTGTTTGCTTCTGCCAGGTCTTAGGGGAACATTAATCAAATTCATTAATTACAAAACATATGGCTCACATCTGAAATATTTTGTCTGAGTTTGGGAGCTGAGTTTTTAAGAGGCATATTGACAAACTAGAATGTGTTAAGAGAATGTCTAGGATTGATATTAGAAATGAAACATAATTTTTTAAAGACAGTGAGTCCTGTACGAAGCGTATTACATTAACAGTTACTTTTAATCCTCATGATGTTTTATCTTTGAGCCAATGGAGATTTGGAAAGCGCAAGTTGTCAAAAGTCACATAAGGCGTGATTGAGGCCATGCCAAGTGTCCTGATGCCAGGACCTGAGCTGTTAGCCACTTGCTGTACCGTGAAGAACTTGGAAGCCACCTCACAGGAGAAGCTGTAACAGATTGAGAATGCGTTCATGAAGGACGGAACTGGGGACAGAAGAGGCAAGTTATTGGGCGGTAGATTTTATCTCAGTATGAGGAAACTTCCATCCTCAGAACTCAGCATTGAAGCTAAAGCTTAAAGACCAACCCCTCTTAAACAAACAAAAAAAGAACGGAGAGGAGCCTGCGCTGTGGCACAGTGGATGAAGCCGCCACCTGCGGTGCCGGCATCCCATATGAGTGCCAGTTTGTGTCCCAGATGCTCCACTTCAGATCCAGCTCCCTGCTAAGTGTCTGGGAAAGGCAGCAGAAGATGGCCCAACTGCTTAGGCCCCTGCCACTCATGTCAGGGACCCGGATCAAGTTCTAGGCTCCTGGCTTCAGCCTGGTCCACCACTGACCACTGGGGCACCAGTTTGAGCCCTGATAATGTGCCTGGGAAAGCAGTGGAGGATGGCCCAAGTGCTTCCTGCATCCATGTGGGAGACCTGGATGAAGCTGCTGGAACCAGCCCATGAAGATATCTCTTTCTCTCTCTCTCTCTCTAACTCTGCCTTTCAAATAGATAAATAAATCTTAAAAAAAAATTTTAAAGAATGGATAAAAGATTTCAATATTCAGATGTGCTGAATCTATGGAGTAAAATAGAACAGCTAACCAAATTACTGTTTTTATTTCTACTTACTATTAGAAAAAACAAAATTAAAGATTTTTAATTCCTATGATTTTTCTTAGAAGTTAACTGCAGGGTGAATTCTAGATCTAGGTCCACCTTCCCAGAAGATGTCAATTATGTTTCTTACACAATATTTGAAGCTAAGAAAAAACTAGGTCATCTTTAGGTTAATCCTTAGGTCTGAATTTAGTTATAGTCCTATCTTATAATATTGTTCTAAGGATTGGATGGGTTTTATAAGTGGAAGGGTTTTATAATGGCTACATGCTATATAGATGCAAGGGACCAGCAGACAAACAACAAGTATTTTTAAAGTCCCTTGATTTTTTTCTACATCATACTACAGGTAATCCTTTAAAGCTACAGACAGAATCGCTTCCTTTCCAACTTGGACCCTACAAGATGGCTCCCACAAAGAAGGGTGGTGAAAAGGGCCATTCTGCCATCAATGAATGGTGAACAAGGGTCCACCATCAATATTCACAAGTGCATCCATGGAGTGGGCTTCAAGAAGCATGCCCCTTGGGCACTCAGAGACCCGGAAGTTTGCCATGAAAGAGATGGGGACTCCAGATGTGCACATTGATAATAGGCTCAGCACAGCTGTGTAGGCCAAAGGAATAAGAAATATCCCTACCATATCCATGTGAGATTGTCCAGAAAACCTAATGAGGATGAAGATTCACCAAACAAGCCCTGTGCTTCGGTTACCTATGTGCCTGTTACCACTTTCAAAAATCTAGTCAGGGGCTGGCGCTGTGGTGTAGTGGACTAAACTTCTGCCTGTGGCAACAGCATTCCAATATGGACACTGCTTCAAGTCCCGGCTGCTCGTCATCCGATCCAGCTCTCTGCTATGGCCTGGGAAAGCAGTAGAGGATGGCCCAAGTGCTTGGGCTTCTGCACCCACGTGGGAGACCCGGAAGAAGCTCCAGGCTCCTTGCTTTGGATGGGTGCAGCTCTGGCCATTGAGGACATTCGGGAGTGAACCAGCAGATGAAAGACCTTTCTTTCTCTCTCTCCCTCTCTCTGTCTGTAACACTACCTCTCAAATATATAAATAAAGAAATAAAAACAATTCTACAGTCAATGTGGATGAGAACATTAAAGTTGTAAAACTGCAAATAAAACAAAACAAAAAATCCAAACAAAAACAAACTACAGACCCAAGCAGACATCTGTCTAGTGAATGCGTTCTGGAGCTGCTCTTGTGATGCAGCAGGTTAAGCTGTCACCTGCAATGCCAGCGTCCCCAAGGGGCACCAGTGTGAGTTTCAGCTGCTCTGCTTCTGATCCAGCTCCCTGCTAACGTGCCTAGGAAAGCAGTGGAAGATGGCCCAAGTCCTTGGGCCCCTGCCACCCATGTGGGAGACCCAGATGGAGTTCCAGGCTCCTGGCTGCAGGCTGACACAGCCCTGACCGTTGCAGTCATTTGGGGAGTGAACCAGTGGATGGAAGATCTCTCTCTATTTCTGTCCTCTCCCTCTCTGTCTGTGACTCTGCATTTCAAATAAACAAAATAAATCTTTTTTTTAAAAAAAATGGTCATAAAAATATATCCAAGGCATTCAGTACCAAGTTAACTATTACACAGTCCAGTCCAAATTAGTAGTGCAAAACATTGACTTTTTAACAATTATATCCTAAGAGTACAATATATTTTATCTTTTGTGCAGACTTCTCTCACATTCTGTTGTGTAATCAAAAGAAATAACTTCCATCCTTTGATTGTGCCTTGACTCTTAGTGTCTCCACCTAGGTACAGCCTTTCCTGCTGCCTTGGCCACTCTTCCCTGTGCTTCTTGCTCTATTCCCTTAGGTTAGCCAGTCTCTTCTCAACCTTGGGATTCTGCCTTAGGCATACCTTTTTTGAGGGAGCACTGCCTAACCCTTCATGCCATCCCCAGGCTTGGTTAGACAGCACCCTCCTGTCTCCCTGGCCTTCTGCACTACACGGCCATTGTCCTTATCAACCCCCTTGGGATGTATTTATTTTCTTTTCTTGTTTCTCCTGCTTATAGAAACTGGGGAATCAAGGCCCTACCTGGATTGTTTGTGAGGGGGCCAACAGAGTTGAGCACATTTTGAGAATGTATATGTAATGTAAACATATTTTTCAAATTAAAAAAATATATATTTATTTATTTTTGTTTGAAAGGCACACACACACAGACACACATGTACCAATCCTCCATTCTCTGGTTCACTCCCCAAATGGCTGCTACAGTCAGGGCTGGACCAACCTGAAGTCAGGAGCCTGGAACTCCATCTAGGTCTCTCACATGGGTGGCAGGGGCCCAAGCACTTGGACCATCTTCTGCTGCTTTCCCAGGTACATTAGTAGGTAGCTGGATTAGAAATGGAGCAACTGGTATATGAACCAGCACCATTTGGGATGCTTGTTGCAAGTGGCGGCATAGCCTGCTATGCCAAAATGCCAGCCTCATTTTTTTTTTCAATTTTGAAAAAAGAATGCAATTAAATTAATAAATTGCCCAAGACCTCCTGAAGTTAATTTAGCTATTTCCAAATCAAGTTGTGTATGAGTCATTCCTACACTAATTTTTTCCTGTTGGGAAAACCACAAGTCCCCTGCCAGAAGTGTTGTTGCCATTTTTGATGTGTGTGTGTGTGTGTGTGAGAGAGAGAGAGAGAGAGAGAGAGCGAGCGAGCATACTCATATCATTGAGGTTTATTTATTGCTGTAGTACTAAATAAAGGAAGGGTGTGATAATGGTTAGTGAGTTATACTTTGTGTAGTTGAGTGGGTTCAGTGAACATTTGTATTTTGGTTAACTAGCAGGAAAGAATTTACTAAATATGAAGCTAGGGTAGGGGCTGGCCTTGGGGCTCAGTGTGCTAAGCTGCCGCCTACAATGTCATCCTCCCATATCAGAGCACTGGTTCCAATTCCTGGTACTCTACTTCTGATCCAGTTCCTGCTAATGTTCCTGGGAAATCAGTGGAGGCTCAAATGCTTGGGCCCCTGCCATCCACATGGAAGACCTGGATGGACCTCTGTGCTCTTAGTTTTAGCCTGGACCTGCTATGGCTTTGTAACCATGTGAAGAGCGAACAAGCAGAGGGAAGTGCTCTCTCCCTCTCCTCCTCAAATAAATAAATCTTAAAATACACACTTAGGTAAATACTAAGATAAGGTAGGTGAAGAAAAGAATGTCTCCTCCCATGATCAGAAATGAAAGAGATGGTTATTTTTTTTTAAAGATTTATTTCTTGATAGGCAGAGTTAGAGAGAGAGAGAGAGAGATATCTTCCATCTTTCACTCCCTAAATGGCCACAATGGCAGGAGCTGGGCTGATTCAAAGCCAGGAGCCAGGAGCTTCGTCCAGGTCTCCTACAAGTCCTTGGGCCCCCTTCATCTGGTTTCCCAGGCACATTAGTAAGGAGCTGGATTGGAAGTGGAGCAGCCAGGACTCGAACTGAGGCCCACATGGGATACAGGCACCACAGGCAGAAGCTTAACCTACTACACCACAGAGCTGGCCCCAGATGGTCATAGTTTAACCAGTGGTGTTTGTAGTCAATAAATTCAGGTTCCAGGTCTTAGAATCTGGGTTATGGAAAGGTCAGATTACAAAGGTACTTTGTGCAGCTGAAAAATATAACTGATCAATAATTCAAGATTATACTTGGGATATAGCCACACAATTTAGCATTTAATATATGCATTGAAATATTTTTTTGTTTTTTAGAAACTGATTTAACATTTGCTATTATTCTTATCACCATAAAAATAACAACCATAAAAAATATGTCATGTTCAGCTGTAACATCCAGTTTCAATGTCCCTTTGCCTAAGAAGTTACAAGAGTAGTAAAATTGTTGCTTCTTTTCTCCTATATCACAAAACTGTCATATGGGAGAGAACTATAGTCAATTTTAGCAACAATAACTTGGATTGAAACCGATACCAGTGCATGTGTGTGTGCGTGTGTTTCATTAGTTACTAATCCATCCAGTGTCTTTCCTACAAATCCCTTCTTGGGACAATCTGAAGTATCATAAATAGAGAAAAACATCAACATCTATATTTGCAATTTGTCTCATTACAAGTTGAACCAAGTAGATGGAGCGATAATAAAAAATGAAAGTCTCAAACTATGTGCAAGCACAGAGGGCCTAAATTAAAGTGTCTTTTCATCTATCACTCTACATGGTGAAGTATAACCAACGGCTGATCATTCATCTGCCATTTTCTTCAAGAGCAAAGGAAAAAAAGATAACTCACCTTTCCAACGAAGACATATTTCCTGGGAATCAGCAGTCATAGATTATATGGGTGTACATGTATGTGAATAAATGAGTCTCGGAATACATATCCATATTTTTACCTGCATATAAAATTTTGAATACCCTCACCATGACGCCATCCCTTTTATTTTGACAAGAACAGATTTGGGATAATAGTTCCTAAGTCATAGCACGTATAAAATTGGTGAGGATTCACAAACTTGATTGTTATCAAATTGATACCAACAATTTGTGATGAAGCTGGTCCAAAATGAAAAATGTTTATAGGTCCAAAAAAGGAGGAAAAGGTAGAGGAAGCCAAAGTGGAAATGAAGGGGTAAAGAAACATCTCTTTGTGTGGAAATACACACATATGTTCATAACCTCACGTGCAAATTTCTAAGTGAGAGGTCCAAAACAATAATGAAAAATGAAGCAACATGTCAACATGTTGCAAGTAAACTCTCAAGAAAAAAATAATTACATGATTGTATCAACAGGGCCACGAGAGTTACTTTTTTCTCCTCCTCTTACAATGTGGATTGGTCACATCAAGGTATATTGTAGATTGAATTTTAATAAAAACAAAAAACAGTGTTAACAAATTGAAGGCCGACAAATTTGACTTGAATGGACACTGAACTCCAGACAAATGTGTTGATGTCTGAGCTCTGCCTGATGTGCTGGGCTGCCAGGAAGCGTTACTGTAAGAGTGCATGGTCAATATGCAGGCACATATCGCATGTCAGGCTCAGCAAGGATGCGCCACTCCTGGAAGATTATATTGTTAAAAATAAGTGACAAACCTGGAGTAGCCCCTGCAAATCCAAAAGGACATTTGGAGGAACTGAAGCATGCTTATAATAAAACAAGGTTTTCTTGAAGGGAGAGGGGCTAGAGCTCACGTCTCTTCATGCCTAGTAATCAGATAAAAATGATTACACAAATTTCCAACAAGGAAGTTCTTTCTCCAGTTGCTGAGCGAGCACGTGGGGAAGGAAAGAGGCACATGATCGGGATCAGCCTTGTATCAGGCTGTGCGCGGAGGCGTCAGAAGCATCTGCTTCCCCTCTTCTCCCTGTTAATGCCCTTTCTGAACAGCTCCTGAGAAGCCCATCAAACTGGAAACTTAAATCCAGACTTGGAGCCAGCTTTCATTTCTTGACAATGAAAAAGGGGGGAAAATCATCCCAAACTTCCTTGTCACCATCCAAGCAAATATCCTATCGATCATAAGAATTGTGGCTCCTGAGTAACAGATTAGCCACATCAATAAAATACTGTAACCACAGTTTGAGACAAGTGCCCTGATGTGCAGAAGGCCAGAGGTCCACCAAGGTCACACGGAACCCTAAGCATATCTATCACTGGCCAAGCTTCAAACTGAGCTTTGAATTTTGTCAGACGTGAAAAACTGCTACCAGATGGTGTCAAGATAATTCTTCTCTGTGTTACAAACACATGCACTTAGATAGAGTCAATAGTCAAAATTAAATAATTAGTCCAAGCAGAATATACACCTGGCAGCATTCCTACTCCAAAGTAGGAGGTGTATTGTTATGATTTCTGTGTCTCCCGGGTTAAAACAGACCACACAACCAGTACATAGTAACCTACTCACACAATTAGCAAATGATAAGTTTTCTGGAGCTGTGGGTCTTTCCAGTACACTAGGAAGAGGGAGCATGTTATTCCAGATTGTAATCCCATTTCCAACTGCAAAGATTGTAGGTTCACTCCCTACCACCCCACATTCACCCTGTACCTCCTTTGAGGGAAAGAAAAGTAGCTCATATTTTTGGATGTTTAGTTCCCACTATATTCTTTTTTTTTTTAATCCAAATTATAAATTGCCATATTCTATGGTTAAACTCCATTCTTCAATTAATCTACAAACACAGTGCAAACATTTGGAATTCCTCGGATGTGAGAAACCATATTCAGTTAGGTCACAACGTAGAAAGTAGAAGACAGAAGGAGATTTTAAGAAGGAGACCATTAAAATTAGCAAATAAATTAAAATAGTAAACTAGAAAAAATTACATGTTAGAAAGCACAAAGACGTGTGTTATTGTTAATCAATTTGTAAAATGTTTGCTTTAAACAATTTTTAGAAAATAGAAATCATTACATGTAAAGACACGGTATTTGTTTACCTCTGGTCTGTTGTGGCATTTCACTGGGTGGGGGTGGACATCAGAACCACAGTCCTTTGAGCTGTTAGGATGAAAATCACTATTTTAAAATGTAGATCTCAAAGGGAATCCAAGCAATGGCCACTTGCAGTTGTAGACTATCACAGAATGCTGGGGGAAATTCTTCAGTCTGGATCATTCTGGGTACCCGGGATCCCTATTAGGAATAAGTAGGGTTCCTAGTTTCCCTATGAGTGCTGCCTACTGTGCTGTCAGAACAAAAGAAAGCATCATGTAATTTTAATTATCAGCTCTACCTCAAAGGAAAGTTTTCATGCTAGGAAGTCGCCGAATTATGGGACTTCTGGCATTTGGGTTCATCTCCTAGAAAGCCATCACTTTGGATAGGGCTATATCTTTCCCACACCTCAGTGGAGCACAATAAAGATTTTATTCTATGCTCCAATAATCATTGGCGAGAGCGTGATGCCTCCCCCTGTCACCACATCCGAGAAGGCACGTGAAGAAGATCCCAGGCAGGGGAAGATGGGGTAAAGTGAGGTCACCACTGGCACCCAGAACGCCATCCAGTCTTTGAACACAGAGATTGTAAATGTCTCCTGTTTTTTAAACTTATTCTTTTTGGCAGGGTTGCATATGTTCTCTGTGCTCATTCCACGATTCTGGCTGATTATTATTCCAATCACCAGAGGAAGAGAGAGTCACATTAATTTGTAGTAATTAATAGCACTGATGCATTTGACAGCGCATGTTAACAAGCCTCTTTGATTGTTTGGATCTCTAACTGCGGCCCTTCTTGTTTGCATCACCTCCAAGGAATTCATAATATCAAAGCTTAACGGTATCTGATACTTGTCAAAATGCAATTTATAAAAGTTTAATTCTTTTATTGATTTAGTTTGGTTTTGATGCCTGCAGAGTCAGCTCCCTTGACAGAACTTAGCGGATTCAAATGCTTGTCACCAGCTCGGCCTCCTTTTTTGCAGGGAACAATTGCCATAGGCCAAGCCAACAGGCATGGTTTAATTGCCATTAATTAAAAGCATAAATCTCTTTTTTCTTCAGTTGCTCTGCTCTTAAAGGGGGCTGCACATATCTCTCTTTTCCTGTGTTTGTCAGAACACCTTCTGGCAAGCAAAGTTAACCCGTTCCATCTTTCTAAGCACTTTCTGGGATAATCTTTTGAAGCATTGCTCTTATGATCTGATGTGAAATGCATGTGGTTCGGTGATATTTAACAAACTGGATTCCTTCTTTATTGCAGTATAATGAGGTCAAATGAATCCCTCCATGGGTTGTATACATGCTTAAATGGTTTTTGCATCAAATTCTTTTTGACAGCAAGTAAAACAGCAGCCAAACGGAAAAAAAAATATATACAAAAACAAAAACCAAAAAACATCAGCACTTAAACTTGGAAGGAAGGGGTGAATGAGAACGAGCTTTTAAAGCAAAAATGCCTAGATGCTTTTTAACATTAGGTGCAAATAACTTACAGCGAAAGAAGTCTGCCTGGTCATTTTTAGATTGGAAGCAATTAGTGAGATTCTTGGGATAAGGGGAAGTGCTGAGCTTAACAGAGCCCAAATGATTATACAGTAAATATTATTCCAGCTCCGTTTACCTGCTAGTATTATCATTAAATCTATTTCATTTGGAAGAGACCCAGTGATGTTGTGAGCAAGGTAAAAATAATGAGAAGAACTCATTGCTCACTTGGCTGGGGGAAGGTAAAGGGGGTGGGTGAAGTGGGCAGGTTCTTTTTATTATTTCTTTACTTGCCTACAATTATCCTATGACATGATTATCCACCAGGCTTTGCTATTCAATGGCGGTGTCAAAACAATTCGGTTTCCCCGGGCTGCCAAGCAAGCGGCTTCTCCTTCCCTCAGTCCTGCCGCCGTTCGGGGAAGTGTCACTGTAAGTAGATTATTGCTTTAAAGCATTTACACATATTAGTTTTGCTGCATCTGCCAGCTTTAGCAGGATTGCCGAGCCGCGGAAGTCCTCCTCGCTTTATTTAAAAGAAAAAAAGGAAGAAAGAAAGGGAAAAAAAAAAAAAAAGTTAGTTCCGCGCCGGGCTGCTCGGCGTGCTCAGCGCATGAATATATTAGGCATCTGTTTGCACCGGGTCAGGCTGGGGAGAGTGATTGATTTTTGGCCCCAGTGCACTTTTTGCAAAAATCTTTAAGCGAATGCGGTGTTGTTTAATTGGGAGCGTTCGAGCTAGACGTGCCGCTGCCGGTGCTGGCATCTCTGGAAATTCGACGCTGCGGACTGCGTGGCTCCGGCGGCGGCTGCCGAGCGAGCCGCGGTGGCCGGCCCCGGCCCGCGGGGGTGACCTACATTCCCGCCGCTCCCCGGCCGCGCGCGCGCGCGCGCGCGCCGGGTGCGGGGAGATTTTTTTTTTTTTTTTTTTAAAGCCAGGCGTTGGAAGGGAGGAGGTTCCAATTAAAACCAAAATAAGCTGCTTTAATGGTCTTTTAAATTGACAAGTGAACAATGATTTTAGTATTGGTATCTGTCAAAGGTCCTAGGAAATCCTCGGCTGATAAGGCCCAATGCTTCCAATTAGGAACCGTGC